>NC_089767.1:24044508-24077008 GCF_040412425.1 Macrobrachium rosenbergii | reverse complement strand
GGTGGTTTTAAATTTACGATGGACTTAGGCCTAAGGCCTCCGGTGTCGCGTAGGCTCGGGGGAAGCAGTCCAAATTTGGTAAAAGAAAAAATGATCTGTGAACCCATGATTCCGTTAGGCCTAATCTTTTCTATTAGGTCAGGGTTGTAACAGTTAGCGAATTTTGTACGAACATGTCATAAGCACCGCCTTCCCGCACATGCCTCAACCAATCACGGGGAAGCCCGGGAGTCTGGTAGTATTTTTGAATAGATCATGCACCGGCAGGCGGCAGCACCGTTGAAAGCCAGTGGTTGTAGTCTGTATCCAAAGCGGAATATACGCTCCTTAACCATCCCATAAGGGTCTGTTATTTACCATATCCTAACCCCCCTTATGTGTATATAAGCTGTTACAAGGGTGATTGGTAATAATATCAGGCGTCTGTGTGATTCTATTCCAGGTGAACCTAGAATCTTTAAGGGCAAAGATTATCTAAAAAGGACATAAATACAGTAGGGGTAATGACCATACGAATTATCAGTTTCTTAATAAAGGTTTTAGCATTAATCACAATGGGATACTCTGAAGAGATAATGAAAATACCGGATCGATTTTACATAACCAGCAGGTATATTTCTTGTCCTCTATTAAACGTGCATCCTGCCATATCGTAGCATAACGTATCTTTTTTTTCTGCACTCATTTCCCTAGAAGAATAATTTTGATGAGGTTTCGAAAATGAGTTTCAAGTAAAAACTTTACGACATTAGCCAACATTATGAAGAAAATGTAAATATAATTAGGCCTACGTCGCATTTGCTTACATTAGGCGTTTTAGCAGGCTCTCTTTCTCTGTTTGGTTTTAAACATTCTGATATAATAATGTTTGCAACGGATATCGTTGCCAGCTTTCTTTTTCCTATTTTAAACATTCTGACATAATAATGTTTGAAAAAGGCATCTTTACCAGCTCTCCTTCTCTGATTTAATGACATTCTCCTATTCAATAATGTTTGAAAAAAAGGATTTTGCAGTCTCTCTCTCTCTCTGATTTTAAACATTCTGAGCTAATATTGTTTGAAAAAGGGGTCTTTACCAGCTCTCTTTCTCTCAGTTTTAAACATTCTGATCTTATAATGTTTGCAACAGGCATCTTGGCCAGCTCTCTTTTCTGATTTTAAACATTCTGAACTAATAATGTTTGGAAGATTTAACATCAAAACCACTACTGGCTTTATCAACGTCGTAAATGAACTAAAAGTAATCCTCCCTCACTATCTATTCCCATATTCCACCGGATAACTCAAATACCCTTAAACGAAGCAAATCAAAATCATCCATAACTAATTTCAGGGCATTATACCGTTCCTGATTGTTTTCAGCCGCTCCATGGGCCATGATTTAAACTTCTGAGTCCTTCGCGTAAGTATTCATGAATAAATTCCAGTCATGAACAGAGTTCTGATTAGTTTTTAGTCATTCAACTTGTCTTGCCTAGTTCCCTCGCGTGCAAATTTTCATAATTAGTTCCGAGGTATCGGCTATGAAGAGTTGGCTTTCAAACGTTCACTTCTCACTGATTGGCGATCAGAGACTTCCTGATTTCTTATTTCCTTGGTGCATTTCGTCTTTATCTTACTCTTTTTCTAATGTGAATATTAGGTGTATTAGTATGTGAATGTAGTATAACGCTTTTTCATGATTCGGATCACAGAATATTCTAAAGAAAACTATTTTCGTTTGTTCTATACATTGCAATAATTATATCCACAGGAGACGGAATCATTTTATAAAAAGTTCCCATCTATAATGTGAATTATTTTATTCATAAAAATACAAAAATAAACACAACCTTAATAAACGAAAAAATGCTTTCTCAAAATTTGGTGGCTCTGATACAAAGCTCAACATGGAAAAGAAGCGGATGCACAAAATGCAAACTTTACCTTTATCATTTTTTTGAAACTAAAATGCCAAGCACTCCAGGCCAGCTGATCATTACTTGACAAAAAACTGGCGAGGTTTCAAGGAAAGCTTCCTACCAAAGTGCGAAAGGAGATGAAAATGTTTTCTTCTTCTGCCTCTCTTGTCTCCCTCTAACTAAATAACTCAACAGAATGTATGGCATCTTATTTATTTGTGTTTAAGAACCAGATGAGCTTGAAATGAGATGGGATAAAAATCGTTCCATTTTTCTTCCTTCTATGTCTCTCTGTAACTAACTAAATAGTAAATATGACAACTTCAAATTATGTTTAAGAACAGGCTGAGCTTGACAAATATTGACGAAGAAATTTGGTATAAAGATTTATGTACGTCTAAGAACAAGCTGAGCTTGACATGAGATGGGATCAAAATCCTTCCTTTTTTCTCCTTTTCTGTCTCTCTGTAACAAACTAAATTGGTTGTTCTTAACATTTTTATTACCACGCCCCCTCTAAGAGTTGGTCCTTCCCTCCACGGCCCCCTTGCATCTGAGTAAAATTCCCTCCCAGATTTAAAGGAAAATAAAAAAGAGAGAAAGAGAAGGGGTGTTTTTATTCCTTTGGGAATGAATTAGCGAGATACTTGACACTGCTTCTTACCGACTCTAAGAGAATAACGAATATAATTATAGAATTTTTAAATTTTTCCCTGGGGTTCGCACCCCCCCTTGGAATTTGCTCACGACCCCCATGTTGAGAAACACTGAACTAAATAAGAAATTTGGTATATCGAATGGTATTTCCAAATGGTAAAAGATTGAAGGGAAAGGATTTAAGATTTTGCTTCCAGTAAGAAAAGCTTCCTATATCTTCACTTACTTCAACACAATGCAGAGAAACTGACAGCCAATCTAAACACGAATCCAGATTGATTATGCGCTTGAGAAGACAAGGCTCGGCAAAACAACTGCCTCTGAAAGACAGCTCCGAAATTCCCTTCCTAATGAGATTCGTGCAAAACAGCTGTGTGTCTTTGGAGACGTTTCGAGTTTGGATCAGTGAGTGAACTAGATAGCCTGATTTTTATTCTTGAAACATGTCATTGACGATTCCATTTACGTATACGGTTGGTGACGTTTGTCTTAAAAACATTTGTCTTCCAAACGTTAACCATGTGTCTACCAAATGTTTGTCTTACAGACGTTTTTTTAAACGTTTGTCTTTTAAACGTTTGCCTTTCAAACGTTTATCTTTCAAAAGTTTGTCTTACAAATGTCTGTCTTTCAAACGTTTGTCTTTCAAACGTTTGACTTTCAAACGATTGTCTTTTTAACGTTTGTCTTTTAAACGTTTGGCTTTCAAACGTTTGTCCTTCATACGTTTTTCTTTCAAAAGTTTGTCTTTCAAATGTTTGCCTTTCAAACGTTTGTCTTTTAAACGTTTGGATTTCAAACTTTTGTCCTTCATACGTTTATCTTTCAAAAGTTTGTCTTTCAAAAGTTAGTCTTTCAACCGTTTGTCTTTCAAACATTAGTCTTTCAAAAGTTTGCCATACAAACGTTTGTCTTTCAAACGTCTGTCTTTTAAACGTTTGACTTTCAAAAGTTTATCTTTCAAAAGTCTGTCTTACAAAATATGTTTGTCAAAGACATTTTACAAAAATTACGCGGCATCAGATGAATGAAAAAGGAAAAAAAATAGCCATGCATATGAAAGCTGATAATCAATGTTCCCTGTCATAAGGAAATGAGATATGTATCAATCACGGAAAAGTAATAACTGCATATCAACTCATGGCGCAAATTCATTATTATGCCGAATTTAACGGAATAAAGCGATTGGATATTTCCACTAAATGACATGGAAATGACAACTTTCATTCTCTGGAGAGCTGGTGTCCATAAGTGTTCTTACAAAGAGGAAATGGATTATATCCCTGTGCTTTGTAATCAGGAAAACCTTTCATCTAATTAATCGGATGCAGCGTAATTGAGCGGATAATTAGATACTTTTAGGACACAACAACTGTTTGTAATCTATATAAGAGGCTTGAGAGGGACGATGGCAAGTGTGGAAGCAGAAATGGATCAGGTTTTACCTTTAACCAAATACTTCAGACGTAATAGTTTGTAATTACTCTTTTGATTTGCCGGAGTTCCGTTTAAGTGAATCTGGGCGAGTCCATGCAAACCCTTAATGTTTATTACATCCAAAATAAGTAAAGAAGACATGATTATGGTAACTTTTTATGATGACGACGCTGAGGCAATTACGAATTCCCACAATCAACTCAGTCACTCCATAAATATGTTTCTGGAGTTCTTTCTTTAGGCTATAATAAGTCGATCTCTTACGAAGAGGTACGTTGAATGATTCTGGAGATACAGAGGACGGAGGAAAATCCCGTATTCTACAAGAATATACGAAGGATTGATCAAACAGGATAAGCCTTGAGTTCACGGCTTCCACTGACGTTTGCATCGAGTCTGATAAAACAAACAAATACCTCCATTCGAGAATCTACCGAGATCAGCTTCCAAAATAAAACCAGTATAACAAGAAGGAGACGAAGACCTAACAACGGAGTAGTGACTCCAAGCTAAAAGTAAGACATGGTCATTTGTTGTTGAAATGTATTCGATTGAGTTCTGTCGAAAAGAAAGACATCGCGTCATCTGGTATATTTTTTATTTTTCTATCTATTCTTAACTGTCTTTGCATTCATACATAATGTAAGATTTTAAAACGGAAACTGCTCGAGAATCAGGCTCTTTATATCAATGTACACAGACCTCCTCTGGTTTACAGCATTGAAGAAATTATAAAAACTAGAGTATATTCAATTTTGAGCCTTTTTATTTATCAATCTGGAATTATGTAATCCCTCTCTTTTGAAGTAGTAGGTTTATTTTTGCTTAATGAGGTTAATCTATTGTTGCTATGTTACTTTTCCCAACCACTTTATTCACTTTCAGTGACCAATGCAGTTTTTGAAACTTTCCGTTTATTTAGTTACTAGTTTCATTTCCCGATATATTAGTACTGAGCCGAGCCCGTTCTTTGATGTTACAGAAATGTAAGAGGCAATTTTCTAATTTTCTAAATCAATCGTTACTTCTTGCGTCTATCATTTTTACTTAATATATATTACATCACGTTTCAGCAAAGGATCGCATTTGCAGTTTTTCTGCTTTTGACAAAGTTGTATAGCTTTCACATTACACTTTAATAAAGCTCAACAGATGCAAAATAAAAATTGTCCTATTGTTCAGATACACGATTCGTTAGTGCCGTTGAATCAATTTCCGTTTGCCATCACTAGTTTGATTGGTTTAACAACATATGGTTTATTCCATTCTGGCTGAGTTGGGTCAATTATTTTCCATGACTTTTGGAATAATTTTACCTTTTCAATTATTTACTGAGGTTCTATAAAAAACCTGTCATCACTTTATGTATTTTTGTTACTCTGTTTTTACAATAAGATATTATTATTATTATTATTATTATTATTATTATTATTATTATTATTATTATTATTATTATTATTATTATTATTATTATTATTATTATTATTATTATTATTCAGGAGATAAACCGTATTCATATGGAACAAGCCTGCGGGGACCACTGACTTGAAATTCAATCTTCCAAAGATTATGGTGTTCATTCGAAAGAAATTACAGAAGATAATAGGAAATTTAGAAAGAAAAGATCAGCTATTAGAAAAAAAAAATAATATTTTTAAAATTTTCTAAAACTAATAAATAAATAGATAAAAATATGAGTCAATTATTAAAATATACAACGAGCCTTGTTTTAGGGTGTTAGTACATTGCAACTTCGCTTGAACTTTTGAGGTTCCAGTTGCACAGCATTCACAGGGAGACCATTAACATTAACTTTTAAATAACTGCAGATGACTATAATTTACTGCTTAACGGTTTAATGGTTCTGAGCATATGAAAATAATACATCGTTGCAAGGCGTTTCCCCTCATAATATCCTGTTGCTATAGGGATCACGAATAATTATTACTTTATAATGCTAACTTGGTTAAAAGTATATCAGTAACCTTTAATATATATAATTTGTGTTCAACATTGGTAAACTAGTTTTATTTTAACAGTTACATGATGATTATAGTTGACACACTTATTGTAATTTTATATAATTCTGTAACCCTAAGAAGCAAAAAAAAAAAAAAGAATTCACCGTGATATGACATTTCATCGTTAAATGTCCCGTTGTTTTAAATGATGAATAAAAATTTCTATTATGATATAATGCCAACTTGCTTCACATACAATTATTACTTTACAATGCTTACGTAATTAACAGTATATTAGTAACATATAATATATATATATATATATATATATATATATATATTAGTAACATATATATATATATATATATAATGTTCGTTTAACATTGGTAAACTGGTTTCCGTTGATTGCAATTTTTTTCAGTTTATTTTGTTGTTGCAATATACCGAAAAATTCCGTTAGCAATCAACTGGACGATAAAATCAGCCGGAAGTTTGGCTGTCTTTCTTAAAAGAGCGCTTCATTTCATCTCACAATTTCTGTGTTATTTCTTTGAGGAAGGACGGATAGACGGTGTATCTATAATCACATACACATGCATATATATATGTATACATACATAGCCTATACATTTTGTGTGTGTACAGTATGTGTTACAATAAACATGTGAAATCAAGGATTTCATGAAATCCCTAGGTAATTTGTGAAATGACCAATTTGCTTAGGAACATTTGATCTCCGAGGGCTGGTACTAAAACGGCAAAACAGTGATTCATCTACACTTAGGGACATTTGATCCCCAGGGGTTAGTAATAAACACAGCGAAATACATTTAACGTTGGATTTCTCATATTTACTATAACATATACATTCTCACACACACACACATTATATATATATATATATATATATATATATATATATATATATATATATATATATATATATATATATATATATTGGTTTTGTTACTTATACATTATAACTATTATTATTATCAGTAGACCACTCCGCCATCTTCACTCTACGTACATGTAAAGTGGCAAATGTTTTATTATTATTATTATTATTATTATTATTATTATTATTATTATTATTATTATTATTATTATTATTATTATTATTACTGAAGGTAAGATTCAATTCCTACTGATGAAATTTCTAGCTCATATATCATAAATACTATTATTATATCCCCAAACGACTATTCTTAACCTTAAATATAAAATTATCAAAACAGATTGCGACCAAAAATGCAAAATTCAGTCAGTAAATCGTCCCGCTACATGAATTTCGAATAGGAAGTGCTGATAATTAAAATAACCCTGAGAGAGAGAGAGAGAGAGAGAGAGAGAGAGAGAGAGAGAGAGAGAGAGAGAGAGAGAGAGAGAGAGAGAGAGAGAGAGAGAGAGAGAGGAATTGGCAAAACCTCCCACGGGAGACGGGAATAAATTCTGTCTGATCACATATTGGAGAAATGTCTTGGCAATCAACAGAGTCTTACCATGCAGATTCATAGTTACCTCACTTACATATTCATGTATTCATGAGATCCTTCAAGTTATTCCAGATCGGTTCTTCATGGTCTGCTTCTCCCCTTTTCTACTGTGACCGAGTTTCCTCCCCTTCTCCTTTCAATGTATTATTTTTCTCCCCATTCGTGTCTTTGTTTTTCTATTGCTGCCTTGCTTCGAGTGTTGGGAGGTTGCGTGGGAGGTCAGGTTGCGTGGGAGGTCAAAGCTGAGCTCGATTTTCCAAATTAATTCAGATTACTGCATATTTTTCTTGTTTTTAATCAGTTTAATTTATCCCGCAGGGAGTAGTACCGACAGTGTGCCTCAAGCGGTGCTCTGTAGGCATTAATTAACGTTCTTTGCAGCTTTCCTTCGGCCCCTAGCTGCAACCCCTTCTATTCCATTTACTGTACCTTCGTTCATATTCTATTTCTTCTATCATAATTTCCACCCTTTCATAATTATTGTTTCATAGTGCAACTCCAAGGTTTTACTCCTGCTACAGCTTTAATACCTTTTTACTTTTAACTTCCCTTTCAGCGCTGAATGACCTCGTAAGTCGTAGCGCTTGGCCTTTGGCCTAAATTTTATATTCCATTCCATCAATTTAAAGTAATATTTTTTTCGATTTAATCCTATTCAGTCTTCAGCCTCTTTTGCTTGTTTCTCTAAATAGAAAACTAATCTGAACAAATGAAATTTCTGTAAAGATTTTGAGACGGTCATGAATTAGCCATTGTATTGCTGGCTTCATTCGCCCTTCTGTAAATGGTAGAGAGAACTATCGAAACGTTAAAGAATAAATGAACTTTGCATAATTTTACTATAATTTATCTGCTGCGGCGAAGAAACTAGTTCGAGAGATTGAGAAACTCCATTATAAACTCAACGGCATCCAGACGGCCATTCTTTTTGATGAAGTTTGTTTGAAAGACAAAAGAGTCTTCTTCCGAGATACCAATAGGCCAATACCTTATATTTAGTCGGATTATGCTGATCACAGCATAAAAATAGTCATTTATCCATTTGCGATCCAATTGTTTCTGAATAATGTCACATGTATGTCTTAGCAGATGGCGATTACCACGATATCATAATTTCGAGTCGAGACTTATGACAAACATGTTTGCTGTGCAATGTGTTTTCCACGCCAACACTAGCGGAGGAGGGGGGGGCACCTAGGCACGTGCCGCCCGCCCCCCCCTCCATGAAAAATAATGACAAAATAATCATATTGAAGCTTTAGATAATAACATAAATGAGAAATATAAAAAATGGGAAAAAAATAAAAAATCTATTACAGAAATGATAAAATATTAATACTGAAGCTTTAGATAATAATATAAATGAGATATATAAAAATGGGAAAAAATAAAAAAATCTATTACAGAAATATATGCATATATATATACACATATATATACATATATATATATATATGCATGTATGTATGTATAATATGAAAACTGGTATGCCAACCCCCACCCCTGGAAATTTTTCTGAATCCGCTAGTGCACGCCAACTGTTGCATTAGTCACCTTTCCTACCAAGAAGCTAGTCCTGATTAATACCTGTCATATACATTTCTTAACTCAAGGATTCTAGTAACAGTTATAGATGCTTAATGCAAAATTTTTATATAAACATTGGTGTTTGTGTGTGTATACATAATTTACAGAAATTGGGCCTGAAGGACCTCCAATATCTTTTATTCTTTTTTCTCATTCCTCAAATTTCGACGTAACTTTCGCCATGAGTTAACTTTAGGATGTATGACTTTAAGTAACAGTGAAGAATTCCGATGCTTCAGGATGCATGACTTTAAGTAACAGTGAAGAATTCTGATATTATAAAAACATAACAAGAAACAAAGTGAGGTTAATTACTTCAACTACCATAACAGACACTCCCGGAACCAATATATATTGGTTTTAGATGGTTTTATGATAGTCTAAGTTTTTCTACTTATTATTTCTTGTCCCACTGTTTTGCGAAAATCACTATGAACCCCTTTTTCAACATTAGAAACTTATATCATTTTGGCAGATCTAGAAAGCCATCGAATTGTTTGGAGAACAATTACCTCGCCATTTTTCACGAAAATAGTATATTATTCCTGTGTATTAGGATAAATGTCCTGCATTATGACCTATTAACTATAATTAGGTCATAATACAGAGTAATTATTTCAAAATTGCTTACTCTTTGTACTTTAATCTAGAGGATTATTTTTTCTGGGTTGAACTAATATTACTTGCTTAATAAACATCAAAGGAACAGTAGCATTTAACCAAAGAATGTTTTCTAATGCCATTAATTAAATTTAGTGGATATGGTTTGTGAGGACCAAAATCAAAGGTAACATTATTATTATTATTATTATTATTATTATTATTATTATTATTATTATTATTATTATTAGTAGTAGTAGTAGTAGTAGTAGTAGTAGTAGTAGTAGTAGTAGTAGTAGTAGTAGTAGTATCAATATTATAATAATAATAATAATAATAATAATAATAATAATAATTATTATTATTATTATTATTATTATTATTATTATTATTATATTATTATTATTATTATTATTATTATTATTCAGAAGATAAACCCTATTCATCCGGAACAAGCCCACCAAAGGGGCCACTGACTCGAAATTCAAGCTTCCAAAGAATACGGCGCTCATCAGGAAGTAAGAGAAGGTAAAAAGAAATACAAAAAGAAAACACATCTGGAGATGTCTGCATCATAGGATTAAATACAGGTAGCCTAAAAAATACAGAACCACAGACCTTCGCCCTTTTGGGAGTGGTACGTCAGAGTAATTAAACCAGCTTTGTGGTAGCAGCACCCTTATCGCAGCAATATATTTTTTGCCAGGTCAAATGCTCCTATTACCTTTGGCTGGTGCTCAGAAAGATTCAGTGCGGTAATTTTTTCGGAAGTGAACGAAGTCTGCTTACGACTGGAAAGGCTTAGACGCTTTACTTTAATTAGATAGCAAACTGGTGTGTTGTAGAGTCGGAGCATTGGCCCGAGGAATTATCATTGGTCAAATTTCTGATCTGGCAAATGTAAGAAACAAAGATTCTTTTTATGTAACTGTTTTTTAGGTATATTATCAGATTAATAGAGATGTCTACCTTTTCTATATCAACATTATTATTATTATTATTATTATTGTACCTTTTCTATATCAACATTATTATTATTATTATTATTATTATTATTATTATTATTATTATTATTATTATTATTATTATTATTATTACCCTACAAAAAAGGGGGAAAAATTATAAAGAAAACTGAGAAGATTCAATATAAAATCAACTCAAATGATGCAGCCATCCTATTTAAAAGGACTTATCATCATCATCATCATTATTATTAAGTAGCTTACCAGCTAGCACTTCTCATCTTTTGTAAAATTCCCCTCGTAAGATATTCCCATTTTAATTTCCGTATAATATTCAACCGCACATGCGGCATAATGCAGAACCTAAACACATAAATAAGAGGCAACTCGAAAGTGCTGTGCATCATAAGCTGTTCCTGGATTAAGTGTCAGGAATTATGAAACGTTTTTCTTAGAGAGAATACATTACACAGCCTTAAAACTCCTTCCCCGCAGTCTTACGTAAGGGTTTGCTAGGCACAGTGAAAGCTGCTTCTTTTGGTTGTAAACAAAAGAATTTTATTCCGATTAAGGATTGTGGGTGAATTTCGTGTATTAAGGTTTGTGGGTGAATTTCGTGTATTAAGGAATGTCGGTGAATTTCTTGTATTAAGGAATGTGGGCGAACTTCGTGTATTAAGGAACGTGGGCGAATTCCGTTTATTGGCGAATTTCGTGTATTAAGGAACGTGGGCGAATTTCGTCTATTAAGGAATGTCGGTGAATTTCGTGTATTAGGGAATGTGGGTGAATTTCGTGTATTAAGGAATGTGGGCGAATTCGTGTATTAAGGAACGTGGGCGAATTCCGTTTATTGGCGAATTTCGTGTATTAAGGAATATGGGCGAATTTCGTGTATTAAGGAACGTGGGCGAATTTCGTGTATTAAGGAATGTGGGTGAATTTCGTGTATTAGGGAATGTGGGTGAATTTCGTGTATTAAGGAATGTGGGTGAATTTCGTGTATTAAGAAATGTGGGTGAATTTCGTATATTAAGGAATGTGAGCGAATTTCGTGTATCGTTGAAAGCAAAGATAAACGATAACAGTGATTTGTTTTAAAAGCAGTATTCCTATGAATAACCTAATCATTTTATTACGTCGTCAGGAAAATCCTTTGAATATATGTTATACGTATTCCACTACAGAGAATGAGAAGATTGACACCGTAAGAATATTTTCTGGGCCAGACCAGAATTACATTCAAATTAAGGAAAGATAAACGGCACTGATTTCATTTAAATCAGTATTTCTACGAATAAACTAATTATATAAATCTATCCTAGGGAAAATCCTTTGAATAAAGCTATGTATTCCACCACAGGGAATGAAGAGACAGGTGACGTAAGAATATTTTCTGGGTCAGACCACAAATACTTTCAAACTAAAGAATGTGGGAGAATTTAGTGCATCGTTGAAAGCACAGATAAATATACAGATCTGATTTAAATCAGTATTTCTACAAATAGTCTGGTCATATAAATCGACAGTAGGGAAGAACATTTTAATATATGCAATATGTTTTCCACCACACAGACTGAGGAGACTGGACAAAAAAATAAGAAAGAGAAGATGAAGGAAAATAGCGCAGGCAAACCGCAAAAGAAGGCGACAAAACCGCATCTAAAACCGACTAAATTGTGAGAGGAAAGGAGATGGAAAAATGTTACAAAGGTTTGCAGGCAAAAACGGACGAAAAAAAATCGGGTGTGCAGTCTGGGAACGACGGGAGTCCACAGTAAATATCGGTTATAGTGACCACCTGGGAGTTATGCGGCTGCTTAAGAGGATGCGGGATTCTTTCCGAGGTCAACAGAACAGCAGTTGGAAAAGGTTAGGTCAGTGTTAGTGATAAGAAGCAAGTAATAAATTCGCCGAAGTTTCTTCGGCGCAATCGAGTTTTCTGCGCAGCGTATAATGCTGTATGACACTTTCAGCCATGGCCCATGAAACTCAGTCACGGTCAGGTGGTGGCCTCAGCAACGGCCCATGAAACGTAGCCACGGTCCGGTGGTGGCCTGTCTCGTTGGTACCTATAGAGGTGCCATAATTACAATCATGGCTAACTTTAACCTTAAATAAAATAAAAACTACTCAGGCTAGAGGGTTGCAATATGGTATGTTTAATGACTCGGGGGAGGATGATCAACTTACCAATTTGCAGCCCTCTAGCCTCAGTAGTTTTTACGATCGGAGGGCGGACAGAAAAAGTGCGGACGGACAGACAAAGCCGTCACAATAGTTTTCTTTTACAGAAAACTAAAACTGACTTTGATTCAATTCTGTTAAAAATTAATTAATCAATTAATTACTGGGATGTTTCTCTGGCGTTTCTATTTGGGAGAGACGTAAATGAGAAAGTATACTAAATGAGGACACTTAAAGCTTATAAATGAACGACGGAGAAACTTAGCAAAATAAAAGTTTACCTTTTAGCATAATTTTCCATTTGTACCACGTCTTTTTCCCAAGAGACGTCTCATGAACACCAAAAATGTAGGATACTCAAGACCTTAATTGTGTCTTTTGTAGTAATGAATGACAGTAAGAATGTGAGGAATGAATGTAAAGACTAGAGAGTGTGAAAACAATAAAAATGAAGATTTAAATCGTTAGTAAAAAACTGAATAACTGAAAAAGGTGAATGGAGACTACAGTTAATTGGAGGAGATGACTTGACATAAGAACAGCCCCCAGATGAACGCCGATAAATTGACTAAGGCAGCAGAAATTCAGTTGCTTTCTCCAAAGAAAAAAAAAAAAAGGTAAATGGTTAATTAAAATTCTACAAATTAGTTTATGGAGAGAAGAAAATACTTCAAAAGAAGAAGTTCGATTAGCATACCCTTATCCCATAACGGCCTAATACGTGGAGGAGAGATCATGAGAAACATAAAAAATTTCTCAGAAGTCTACAAAGGAGATTAAACCTCCGTGAGATAGATAAGAGGATCACAAGATCTTGTCATAAAAAGGTTATATTGGCCATATAAATGACAAGATTCGGAGTCATGTTTTCAGTGAGAGAGGACCAAAGAGAGGTTATAACAATTTGAAAATAGGTAAATTCATGACAAAAACTTAATTTTAAAAGTTGTAAAAAAGCAAAGTATCCAGTTCATCCTAAATAACAATTATACATACATACATATGTATATATATACATATATAATATATATATATGTGTGTATGTGTATATGTATATGTATGTATATATATGTATGTATGTATATATATATATATATATATATATATATATATATATATATATATATATATATATATATATATATATATATATATATATATATATATATTTCTTTTTTCTTTAGATGGGGTATCCGATTATATTAACCTACCAGTTCTACACAAATATTTTAGGATAAACTGGTCCAATATTCCAGTATAATAAGGTTATACTGATGTCCTGAAGTCTAGGTAATGGTACCGTATTACTAAAGCACGTAAAGGACAACTCGATTAGGACTCTGTCATTGCCTTGGTATTCGAGTTAACAACATATTGCAGGCTCTGTTTATGAGACATCTGCTCATACGTTACGGCAATGAATTATCTACATTTTCCAGCGAGAAAATATTTCTCGAGCTGGACGTTTTATTACTAATAATATTACGGTCATCTTTTCCATCGACGCAAAAATATTCCCGAGTTGACGTTTGTATTAAGTCTTCGCTAAGAATGTCCCCTTATGCAAGCAAAATGCCCTGAATGATAGACAGCCTATTTTACATTTTAATGGGTCCACATCAAAATGCAAAACAGAGGCTACTGTACACCGTCATTCCGCTGAGCTGGCAGAAAAAAATACGTGCATTGGTTTCGGAAACAGGGTAAAGGATGAATGAAATGGTTCATTTTTATAATGCCTTCAGGTTATTGTAAAAATAATTTATATTAACTTGATAGACCCACTTATTATGAGATAAATTTCAAGTTTGTTCTGCCTTTCGGAAACAAGGGGATCCAGAAAAATTTCATGGGGAACCAATTTTCATATTGTACATTTACATATATATATATATATACATATATATATATATATATATATATATATATATATATATATATATATACACATATACGTATATTTGTATATGTATACATATATATATATAAATTGTTATTATACTTTTTCTCAAATTTTTATTATTTCTATGATAGATTTTTAACTTTTTTCCCATTTTTATATTTCTCATTTATGTTATTATTATCTAAATCTTCAATATTATTATTTTGTCATTATTTTTCACGGGGGGGCACGTGCCCAGGTGCCCCCGCCCCCTTGGTTCCGCCAGTGAATGAATGGTTTGTTTTTATAGTACTTTGAAGTTATATTAAAAATTATTTATATTTACTCGACAGACCTACTTGTTAATAGATGAAAGTTAGTTTAGTCTGCCTTAGGAATGTTTCTTTTGTTTCAGAGTAGCAAGTACAGTTCGCAACTTATGTTGAATGATTCCATAACAAGCACTGTGTACATTAGCTTGTTCTCTTCTCCTATATGGATTTGATTTGTCTGCCATATCGTATTTGTTAATATTTTTTTTATTTTAAATATGTCTCTTGAAAGCTAACCTCTAACCCAACCTTAGGAACAAACGGAAGATGAAGACGGTAAAAGCCAGTTCAGAGAATGAAGAATGAGGAACGTGGAAAGAGGAGAGGAGAGAGAGAAAAAGAGAGAAAACGGTTCTGAGACAACAATGCAAGGGAACAACAACATAAACGAAGATGAAATGATACTGAGACTTCAGTGAACGATGATTTTTATCGTAAGGTGAAAGTATTGGAACCTAGCATCTGGTATCTTTCTAGATCCTTCAATTACATTTACTTATTCATTGTAAACAATATTTTCTCATGCTTGTGATTCGTCATAAGATGGATTTTTCGTCATCAGTGAATTAGTGTATCCGCAGCTATTCATTGGTTTTCGATAAGCAATACAATTCAGTGCAAATACAGCAAATATAAGTCATATTCGACACTAACAGGTTCAACCTGTATATCTTTTTATTTACGAACCGTGCTTTGAGATTAGATTACCGGCAGCAGTGAAATCGACTGACTGCCCCTCTGAAAATTTTTGTTTTATTGTAGCTTGTACTGTTATCAATTCAATTACAAACAATCCCCCCGGAAAACAGCTTTTTCTGTTTTTTTTTTTTTTTTTTTTAGTCACGTAGGAGTACTGGATTATTTCTAAAAAAACAAAACCACACTTGCAGTACTTGTAAAAATATACACACTGTCGGCACAGCTGCCAGAAATATTGTCCCCTATTTTCCTTGAAACAGGGGACAATCTCTCTGCATCCTCACAATTGTATTGGATTATCTGATTTTTTTTTTCTAGTTATAAGACGATGGCGCAGACCATCATAAAACCATAATCCTTCATTTTAGAACCATTTTCTTTCTCCTTGAGTTGGAACTTCATATATTTTCCTATTTCTCCGTCGGTAATGTCATGTTATAAACGGAAGCAACCCTCCGTTACATCACAAAACTAATAACAACATATTGATAAAGAAATTGAACAGATTACCCTAGCATTGTGTGGATATATTTTTATGGCAATAGCCTACGTCTTCCTTGTATCTGGTCAAATGGAGTTAATTGACTTAGCTGATATTTGAGAGACTATGTAAAGAAAAAGTAGTCTTGATATGGGTCGACTTTCTAATTTCTGACTGCTTTCCTTAGAAAGTAAGAAACTACGGTACATCTCCCTTGAAATGCAGAGAAGGAATCAGAAAAACTTTCCCTATCAACCCCATTACAGATTACGATTTTTACTTGATCCAGCAACTAGGAATCGACGCGGAAATCAAATTAGTGTTGTTGATGTCTCCTAAATATCTTAATATCAAGTGAGATGCGAAGATTAATTTATGTCATGAAGTTAATTTAGTTGCCGAGTTGGTCCGATAAGGTAAGTCATGAGAACCATTTCCCAGGTACACTTTCCAGAATCTAATATTGCAGGTTGTATTATTCATTCGCTCTCTCTCTCTCTCTCTCTGTTCTCTCTCTCTCTCTCTCTCTCTCTCTATGTATCTCTCTCTCTTTATGTATATATATATATATATATATATATATATATATATATATATATATATATATATATATATATTATAATATACATACATATATATGTATACATATGTATGTATATGTATATTATATATATAATATACATACACACAAACAATATATATACATATATATATATATATATATATATATATATATATATATATATATATATATATATATATATCAATCTCTAATTCAATAGCAATATTAATAAGGAACACCACAACCAACAGCCTTAGTTTCTCACGCTTAATTTATAATATATATATATATATATATATATATATATATATATATATATATATATATATATATATATATATATATATATACACACACACACACACATCTACCTAATTCAATAGCAATACTAATAAGGAACACCACAACCAACGGCAGCAGTTTTCCAAGCTTTATTGCCAGACTCCAATAAATATTATGCAGCAACTTCAGCGAAGTCTGCCATTAGAAGTCCGTATCATCTGAGCGATGGCCTGTAATTTACTTCCATCGTTTCCTATAAGTGGAATATGGTTTTACTGCCATACCGCCATTCCTCTATCTTGTCCATTTATTTCCCTCTTCCCGTTTTATAGTCTCGTGCCCTTGGCTGGGAGATGTGAATAGCCTGTAAGTCCGAAATTGGGTCAGTGTGTTGGTTGTTTGGGGGAGGTGGGGGGGCAGGATTACTTTGCTGGCTTTAATCTCTAGGCGTTTTTAGGTAATGAGTAGAAATTAGGTCAATGATTTGGTTGCTTGCGTGGATATTCTTGCATCTTTTCTGGAGACGTTGAAGACATAATGGTAATTTAACATTAGTAATAATACTAACAGTAATATTTGTAATATTAGTGATGTTGGGAGAAAAGCTCTCTATCACGAGTTCATAAATGTTCTAACGGGTCCGCAATAATATAACTGTGTTAGGCATCTTCGACTTATTGCGGACCCTTTAGAACAATATTAGTAGCATTAGCGACATTAGTATCATTACCAATGTAATAATACCAATATTCGAAACCTAATGATAATAATACCTGAAACCTGTACTTTAGGGTACGAGGAATATCTTGAATTGGAGTGTTTTTCTCTCTCTCTTCGGAAGCTCGGATCCGGTCTGCAAGTTTTTGGGCTTCACAAACGGCGTCTGTTTCAGTCTTGGCATGTTTGTAAATGATCACAAGGCGTTTTGGCAATATTCTTGCGTATCTGAATCGTAATTGTGAACACCTACAGTATTTTAAACAGACTTCACCTTATTTTTCCTTTTTACTAAAAATTGCGTTTTACTTGATCGTTCACAATAAAAAAAGTGAACGATTTATTTGTCCAATATTACAAAACTATCATTTCTTACATTATGTGGAAAACTAGTAAGTTTCCCTACTGGTTAAAATAAAGAAATCACGATTAAAAAGGTAAAATCAAGATTTGTATTTATAAAACTCTGCGATAAGAAAGAAACAAGAATCTCGCGGAATGGAGTTTTTTTTTATTTCGTTTTACTCGAAAGTTGCGTTTTACTTAATCATTTATAAAGAAAACTATCCTCCCTTACATCATGTGGAGAACTACTGGGATTTCCCTGTGGATATAATAAAAAAATTACGATTAAAACCATAAACTCAAGATTAACAGATTAATTTTTTAAACGCTTCTGATCTCCTTATCCTAAGAAATAAGTACGGTCTCTACCTGCTATCTTATCCTGTGGGCACTGGAGCCATACACTGAAAGTAAAACTTATCGCCAAAGATACATTGAAGTTATCGGAAATGCATTCCACTTGATAAAGGACAGGGATATATGAAGCGTACCCGATGTATTCGGGACACTGGAATGAAATTTTCCACCTTGTTTGGAACTTTTGCGATGCTTTCAGTTCTTGTCTGTTTGTTGTTTGTTTGTTTGTTTTGTTTCATTTGGAGCTATCAGTGGTGGACTCTGACCCTCCTCCTACAACTTCTACAATTACTACCACGGTATTTAGACAAGTCATAATTACGTAGCTTCCTCTTCTGATAAAACTTTATTTTCCATAAGGCCTTCTTTACCTGATCTAGTTGTTTGACCTCGCAACACTAGGTAGGCTGCCGCTCTAAACAGTGTGTTGATTTCTAGTATCAGGTTTAATATCTATTCAGTTTGCTAGAAGTTTTATCTCAGCTAAAACTAAAATGTAGAGCAGTTTGCCTAGTGCATTTGTGGAATCTTCTGATCTTTAAAATGTTTATGGAAGGAGTAAATTTATTTCTGCTTGTTGCTGACGTTCTCTGAATTTCATGTGTATCAGTTTCATTTCATATTCCCTCATATTTATTTCATTGTTACATTTTCCAATCATTTCTCTCGCTCTGCAGAGAAATTTTCCTTTGGAACCCTCTTGGGCTTTCAGCTGAAGATTTAGAAAAAGGATGAAGAACTGCCCTTAAAGAGACAACGCATAATTTTCAATTCATTGCCACGAAACTGTACAGTATTAGAAAGTTATTAGGTCCAGTCCGGATGATGAATACTACAATTATAGTAATTAGTAGGTCAACTCTGAATTCTGTTCGGGATACTTTTCTGGAAAAATACAATTATATTATTACTAGGTATTGTAAAGACTTCATGGATTACATTTCAAAACAAATAAAAATGAAGTTATGTTATTTCTCAGATTAGCTGACACGTTACTAGTGAAGAAAGTTCCTAAAAAAGACTTACATTTTAATAGTTTGAAACTTGATTAAATTTCAAACAGCGCGAGGATTCGTGCCACCGTATAATTAGAAAGGGGTCCTCTTTTCCTATTCGTCATTCAGACACAATACGTTACTGAACTTTTCATTTTGATAATTAATTTTTAGAAGAGACGAGACGCCTATCCGGATGCCGGCTATCTCTGGAAATTAAGCTGGGGGCCTCTTAATGAAAATTAAAATAATTAATAATTTCCCATATTTTGGTAATCATAGAATCAACTAAAAACGATTATTAAATAAAATTATCTAAAAATGAAAAAAAAAATCCCGTAGGGTGGGTCTGCCAGACCCAACTTGCACCAGATAGGGTTAAGAGACTGGCCAGTCTTGGAGGCCTTTGGGCCTCATCCTTGAAGTTCTTGGGCCCTCTCCAGGCCTGCTTCCCCAGCCTGGCAGGATACCTGCCTTCCTCCGAGGAAGCAGCCTCTGGGTCGGACCCCTTCCCTTCAAGGCTGCCCTCAAGAGACTGGCCAGCCTTGGAGGACTGGGTCTCATCTTGAAGTTCTTGGCCCCTCTCAGGCCTGCTTCCCCAGCCTGGCAGGATACCTGCCTTCCTCCGAGGAAGCAGCCTCTGGGTCAGACCCTTCCTTCAAGGCTGCCCTAAGAGAATGGCCATCCTTGGAGGACTTTGGGCCTCATCCTTGAAGTTCTTGGGCCCTCTCCAGGCCTGCTTCCCCAGCCTGGCAGGATACCTGCCTTCCTCCAGCATCCTCTGGGTCGGACCCCTCAAGGCTGCCCACCCATCCCTTCAAGGCTGCCCTCAAGAGACTGGCCAGCCTTGGAGGACTTTGGGTCTCATCCTTGAAGTTCTTGGGCCCTCTCCAGGCCTGCTTCCCCAGCCTGGCAGGATACCTGCCTTCCTCCGAGGAAGCAACCTCTGGGTCAGACCCTTCCCTTCAAGGCTATCCTAAGAGACTGGCCAGCCTAGGAGGACTTTGGGCCTCATCCTTGAAGTTCTTGGACCCTCTCCAGGCCTGCTTCCCCAGCCTGGCAGGATACCTGCCTTCCTCCGAGGAAGCAGCCTCTGGGTCGGACCCTTCCCTTCAAGGCTGCCCTCAAGAGACTGGCCATCCTTGGAGGACTTTGGGTCTCATCCTTGAAGTTCTTGGGCCCTC
Organism: Macrobrachium rosenbergii; assembly: GCF_040412425.1. Taxonomy (NCBI): domain Eukaryota; kingdom Metazoa; phylum Arthropoda; class Malacostraca; order Decapoda; family Palaemonidae; genus Macrobrachium; species Macrobrachium rosenbergii. Next base: position 24,056,382 of record NC_089767.1, on the reverse strand, counting down.
TCCAGGCCCGCTTCCCCAGCCTGGCAGGATACCCTGCCTTCCCCAGGAAGCAGCCTCTGGGTCAGACCTTCCCTTCAAGGCTGCCCTTAAGAGACTGGCCATCCTTGGAGGACTTTGGTCCTCATCCTGAAGTTCTTGGGCCCTCTCCAGGCCTGCTTCCCCAGCCTGGCAGGATACCTGCCTTCCTCCGAGGAAGCAGCCTCTGGGTCGGACCCTTCCCTTCAAGGCTGCCCTCAAAAGACTGGCCATCCTTGAGGACTTTGGGTCTCATCCTTGAAGTTCTTGGGCCCTCCAGGCCCGTTTCCCCAGCCTGGCAGGATACCTGCCTTCCTCCGAGGAAGCAGCCTCTGGGTCAGACCCTTCCCTTCAAGGCTGCCCTCAAGAGACTGGCCATCCTTGAGGACTTTGGGCCTCATCCTTGAAGTTCTTGGGCCCTCTCCAGGCCTGCTTCCCAGCCTGGCAGGATACCTGCCTTCTTCCGAGGAAGCAGCCTCTGGGTCGGACCCCTTCCCTTCAAGGCTGCCCTCAAGAGACTGGCCATCCTTGGAGGACTTTGGGCCTCATCCTTGAAGTTCTTGGGCCCTCTCCAGGCCTGCTTCCCCAGCCTGGCAGGATACCTGCCTTCCTCCGAGGAAGCAGCCTCTGGGTCAGACCCTTCCTTCAAGGCTGCCCTCAAGAGACTGGCCAGCCTAGGAGGACTTTGGGCCTCATCCTTGAAGTTCTTGGGCCCTCTCCAGGCCTGCTTCCCCAGCCTGACAGGATACCTGCCTTCCTCCGAGGAAGCAGCCTCTGGGTCGGACCCTTCCTTCAAGGCTGCCCTCAAAGACTGGCAAGCCTTCCAGGCTTTTGGGCCAATCCCAAAGGGCTTGGGCCCTTTCCATGGGAAGGGTCAGACCCATAGGCTGCTTCCTTGGAGGAAGGGCCTCTGGGTCGGACCCTTCCCCTCACCAATACTCTTTGCTTTCTCTTGCCTACTTTTCAAAACTGACACTTTCTGTCTCCGAAGGCTTCCAGACGATTTGAAGCATCTCGGAGATTGTTCTTGACACTTTGAAGCTCGGCGCATGCGCGAATGGCATTTCTCTCGTCCTTCCAGGAGCCGGAGGACTGAAGGATTCCAAAATGTCTTCAAGGAAAATCTCGAAGGTTTTAGATCATTTCAACATCGCGATAACCATTACTTGGAGTTCTTTTCTGGCACATAAACAGCTTCTTTGCTTTAAGGAGTCGTCTTCTATAAACTTATGAGATTCCCTTTTACTGACGATATTGATCATCCCTTCGATTCTTCCTTGCTTCTCCGAAAAGTAATTCTGTGAATCCAAAATCTTTGAAGTAGTTTCTAACACCTCAGGTTATCTACTTTATTCTTCGTCAGCATTCTTCAGTATACCTCCACGCCGATGTCGTCTCTTTTTTGTTCTTCTCTTTCTTATTTCGAGCGAAGAACTGCTCCAAGCGGTAATTTTGGGCATCCAAAATCCCCTCTCAATCAGCTTTAGAAAACACCTCAAGTTCTCTACCTTTTTATTTCGTATAAATTCTTCAGTTCCTCCGTTCACTGTCTTCCTCTCTTCTTGATTATTTCCTTCCTTATTTCGAATGAAGAGCTTGCGTCCGTGAGTGACAATACGACTGTAGAGGTGCCGAATAATCGCAGAAGGCGGGAACCTCGACTTCATACTGCTCCGCGAAGTAGTCCATATTTTCAGCAGTAAACAATTACAGACTGAAGCTATCTGCCATTCTCGTGATGTACTTTTCCCTCTTGAAAATCTCTTTTAGTCGATCTGCTTCGTCATCCAGTTCATTTTAACCATAAACTTCGCCTTCTTTGCTCACATGCTGTCTCTGAAGGCTTCAAGACGTCTTCCTGGAGAATCCTGAGATGGCCACTGTAGTCCTTGGTGTCAGTGCACCTATTGAGTGATGGCGCTATACGCATGAGCGGAAGAATTCTAAAACGACTGCAGGAAAAACACGAAGATATTACGGCGCCAGGCGACAATGATTCTTTCTTGCAGCAGAAGGTATGAAATTTTCTTGAAAGCTTTATTGCCACGAAAACATCAATATTTGAAATTAAAAATTTAGTGAAAAATCATCATCGTATCCTTTTCTCTCGTTTGGGAGAAATATATATATATATATATATATATATATATATATATATATATATATATATATATATATATATATATATATATATATATATATATATATATTTATATATATATATATATATATATTTATATATATATATATATATATATATTATATATATATATATATATATATATATATATTTATATATATATATATATATATATATATATATATATATATATATATATATATTTATATATATATATATATATATATATATATATATATATATATATATATATATATATATATATATATATTATATATATATATATATATATATATATATATATGTATATATATATATATTATATATATATATATATATATATATATATATATATATTTATATATATATATATATATATATATATATATATATATATATATATATATATATATATATATATATATATATATATATATATATATATATATATATATATATATATATATATATATATATATATATATATATATATATATATATATATATATATATATATATATATATATATATATATATATATATATATATATATATATATATATATATATATATATATATATATATATATATATATGTATATATACATACACATACATAGATACATATATTATGTATACATATATATGTATGTATATATATATTATATATATATAATATATATATATATATATATATTATATATGTATATATATTATATACATGTATGCATATATATATATATATATATATATATATATATATATATATATATTATATACATATATATATATGTATATATATATGTATTACAATATTTATATATCTATAATATGTATATGGCATACATATAGATAGATAGATAGATAGATAGATAGATAGATAGATATCTCTCCCGACGACGAGGAAAAGGATACGATGATGATTTTTTTGACAATTTACATTTATTTCTTTAAAAAAATGCTATTTTAAAAAGAAATAAAGCTTTTTAGAAAATTTCATCATGGGGAGTGACAAGATCAACTTGGAAATTATTATTATAGATAGATACATATACATAAATATATGTATATATATATATATATATATATTTTATATATATATATATATATATATATATATATATATATATATATGTGTGTGTGTGTGTGTGTGTATACACTGGTTTGTGTGTCTGTGTTTTAATTTTTCCCAATAGTTAAAAATAAGGTGGTCTCAAGAATTTCTGTTTCTGAAATGGTCATCACTAGCGCCCAGTAATCAGTCAGCTTCAGAGAAAAGTGACCTTTTTTGTTTTAACAAGGCTTCTCCATTGCCATTGATCACCTTATTAAGGGGAGAGAGAGAGAGAGAGAGAGAGAGATGGCTGCCTCCAGCAAGGAATGATTAAGTTTTTTCAGATAGCAGAGTAAGTTATAAATATATAGTTTTTTTATGGTACCAGCATCAAATTATAATAGTAGATTTTTGAAGGATACAGAGTAGTTTAAATCGTTTGTCTTATTTAAATAAAAATTCTTCTTCGGAAAAGAAATAAGTTTTAGTCTTCAAGAACACTATTAAAGACGCACGGAAAACTTTTCCAATATTCCTGGAAAACCTGTCTACCATATACTTTGGAGGCTTGTATTTCAAGTCAATGGTCCCTGTATGCTTGTCCTGTATGAATTGGATTCATATTCTAAAAAAAAAATAATAGTAATAAAAAAATACTCATAGTAGCATGAGTCTTAAAATGAAAGTAGCAAATCCACAGTTGTATATTTATCTTTAAATATATGTACATATACATAACTGTGGAATTTTTCTCAATAATAATAATAATAATAATAATAATAATAATAATAATAATAATAATAATAATAATAATAATAATAATAATAATAATACTGAGATAATATTAAGCAAACTTTTTTACTGATGAAGATGCAATTTTTAATAATTTTAGTAGGACATTTTTTAAACAACTTTTAGAGCTGGCCGTGCTGGACACGACCTTTGCCTTCAGTTTGTATAAACAAACTGAAGGGATGGCCATGGGATCACCACTTGGTCCATTTTTGCTAACATCTTCATGTGCTCCTGGAGGAGCGCATAATAGAAGAATGTCCCATTAGGTTCCGCCTCTATTTTATCGAAGATATGTTGACGACACGTTCTCCTATTTCGTCATGAATGTCATGCAGAGTCCTTTCTGGAGTTCGTCATCCGACAACATCCAAACATAAGGTTCGCTATGGAGAAGGAGGTAAATAACAAACTCCCCTTCCTTGATCTTATTATTTCCAGAGGTGACTCAGGTTTTACACAGGTGTGTATAGAAAAATACATTTACTGGTTTGGGAATGAATTTTTATAGTTCGTGTTTCTTTCATTTGAAACTGAACTCTATTTTAACCCTCCTCCATAGGGCTTACACCCACTCGTCAAACTGGAAGAGTTTCCACGATGAGATATCCTTTTTAGTGAAATATTTCAATAATAATTGTTTTCCATCACGACTTTTTCAGATCCCTAAATAAACTGCTACTACAGAAAATGACCTGCAACACCTGAATCGACTGTGCTGAAACTAAAGATGTATGCAAGTTTCCTTTCGTGCATGATGATACTTTTAGGAGAAAATGCACAGCCATTATTCAAAAAGAGTTTTCCAGCTTTAAACCTGAAAAAATCATCCCGAAAAATCCCTTTACAATAGGGTCTCTGTTCAGAGTCAAAGACCGGCTCAGTCCTCTGTTTTCGTCCAGCGTTGTTTACAAGTACACTTGCCCGGGATGTGATCACGGGATATACATATGTGGGATGCACGAGGAGGCTGTTGAAGGTCCCATAGATTCCCACAGGGGCATAAGTCATAGAACAGGTAGCAGGTTATCTAATCCTGAGCAATCAAATATACGAAATCATTCAAAATTATGTAAAACTTATATTGACAGCAAGGATTTTTCCATCCTAGGCCGAGTGCAGAACAACAACGACTTAACCATCCTAGAATCCATAATTATCAGGAAGACTGTGCCGTCGTTAAATACTCAATCGTCCTCAGTGAAATTGTTTATAGCCTAGTTTGGGCAACTGGTTTTCCTCACTCTGTTTGTACTTATTTATGTTAGTCTTGTTCTTTCTTTCATATAGGTAGGTTGTTTTAAGATTTTAGTGAACTCCTTTTACTCATTATTGACTTGTCTTGGAATGAGGTGTTTTGTTTTAAATATTTCTACTACATAAAGAGCTGTTGCCATTGCATTAATTTGTTATTGATGTTCGCAAATTATATTATATTTTATAGCCTTGAAAATGCGACTTGGAATTCGTCGCGGAACGTCGGCATTGAAAATAAAACTGTAGATGATGAGGATGCCTTTCCCTACTGCTTCCTTTCTGTGATGTATATATATATATATATATATATATATATATATATATATATATATATATATATATATATATATATATATATATATATATATATATATAAAGGACCTCATTCAAACTGCATGGTATCTATAGATACCATCCAGTTTGAATGAGGTCCTTTTAGTAATTTAGTTAATGCACAGAACAATTGTGTATGTGATAAAGTTAATATATACGTATGTATACATATATGTGTGTTGTTAGTGTGTATTAACAGATAGTTAGACACAGAGATAGATGCATAGATAGAAAGATATATATATATATATATATATATATATATATATATATATATATATATATATATATATATATACATATATATACATATATATACATATATATACATATAAATATATATATATATATATATATATATATATATATATATATATATATATATATATATATATATATATATATACATATATACATATATGCATATATATAGTAGGGAGTACGGATAGGAAGAACAGTCAGCTCATCATTGATATATTTATTAATAGGTGCGCTTCGGGATCACCCATATCCCATCTTTTCTGGCTAAAAAGATACAAAACACTAATTAAAACTGACAACAGAGCTTACAAAATTAAAAATGCTTTAAAGATTGAAAAATGACAATGACAAAACAAGAAATAGATTACCTTCAGTAGTAAAGTCCAGAGGATGAAAACTGAATAAGAGTAAACAAGGTTAGCAAGTAAACAAGAAAGGCGGGGTGGGGTTACTATAGTACGACCGTTTTAGGAAGAGACTTTGCCCTCTTAAACTGACCATTAACCTTCTGACTTCAAGCTCTCATTGTTTGCGCCTGTTATCAAGCACGTGTACTATAATAGAAAGTTCTGAATGAAGTTTTGTTGTCCCACTTAAATTTTAGATAAAAAAAAAAAAATTCAATATATGAAAATGATAGATGCAAGAAATTTGGAAACCTAGATGTGCTTTCATTTTCAGTTTTGTTTATTTGGATGCTGTACTGAGCAATGTTCTTGAGTTACGTCATCTACTATAGTTTTTATTACTGTTCCTTTGCTGTTATCGAAGTCATATAATTGTGATATAGTTTTGAGCTTTTGAATTGTTTTCTTTCGTGTATGCCGTGATCCCGTCTTTACCTCCTTGCTGTATCAAAGGTTGAATTTTCACTGTGCAGCTATAAAATAGCTCATAATAAATATTCTTTAAATATTGTTACACCCATATATATATATATATATATATATATATATATATATATATATATATATATATATAACAATATGGGTTAACAATATTTAAAGAATGTTTATTATGAGCTATTTTATAGCTTACAGTGAAAATTCAACCTTGATACAGCAAGGAGGTAAAGACGGATTACGGCATGCAATGAAAGAAAGCAATTCAAAAGCTCAAAACTATATCACATATATATATATATATATATATATATATATATATATATATATATATATATATATATATATATATATATATATATATATATTACACATTTATACAGTATTAGATTTACCTGTGCTTTTAAAGCACTGTCATATGATACTCATCACTGCTGTGGCATTTCTGTTATATGTAGATTTTTAAAGATATTTCTGCCACTTTCTGTCGAAAAAACAGATCTATATTTCAATTTATTTCAATTTCAGTGTTCAACAGGATATCACACAACAAGGAAAGCAATAAATTTATTTACAATCGAAGTATGAGGAGACATTACTTATGAAGAATCCTCGTCAGAGGATGCTACATCGATAACAAAAGAATCTATATATTTATCAATGCAAACATCTCTTGAAGCGTCATCTCTTTTTATATCTTCGGCATGTCTCACATCATTAGCCCAGTTGTCAGAAGATATGGATTCAATTGCTTCTTTGACCAAAGGAAGCAGGTCTGATTTTTTAAAATGATTCTTCTTTGCCACGTATGATTTCACCTGCGCCCATATCAGTTCTGTTGCATTATACTGGCAGTGATATGTAGGCAGCCTAACCACTATGTCCATGATCTCTTGCCAGTCTGTCAATCACGTAATCATTTTCTTTACATGAATGTCTTTGCAACTTTACTAATTTTTTATTAGCCAGTCTTTAACTTCATCCTTTTGGCAGACATTGTCGGAGGTTTATTAATTCGAACTGAATGATAAGAAGCGTTATCCAACACTATGATGGCAGATGGCCCTATATTGGGAAGAAGCTGGGTTTTAAACCATTTTTTCAAACACTGCAGAATTCATCTGAATTTCTAGATTGCGTATCCCTTGTCAGCTGGGTGCTTGATCATTGATAAAAATATTACCCAGAAATGTGGTTAATATTGCAACCAATATTGTGATTGTGTCTACTTACTCCAATGTTATTGATGTACAATTAGAAGGAATAAATCATAGGTAAAAATTTTTATTCTGTCACGCCTCTCTCTCTCTCTCTCTCTCATTTTTTTTTTTGCCCAGCTAGTGGAATAGTAAGCGGAACCATAAAAATGATGAACATTCTTTATGATTAGTTTTCTGACGAATATACAAATAATTTTTAACTATAATACACAACTGTGATGTAGCTGTCCTTTACGGATTCAAACAGAATTAGAGAAAATGACAAAAAAAAAAAGAAGACTGTCATCCTCAATCAGTGCAGTGCTTATACCTCTGGCAACACTAAACCCCGATATATAGTACTTATCCTATGTTTATTTATTTGTGTTGTTACATTAATTGCATAATATCTATATCACGGATCGCTACTATCACAATATTATCATATAAATAAAACAGGTTAATTTGCAGCAAAACAACAAATACAAACGCTATTACAATGATTGTTTACGATTTCGTGCGTCTGGTAGCATGCTACGGGTGACTACCGTCTGAAAACCCTCCGGATTGTGGTAAGTGTGAGGTCTCATCTCGGCCGTAATCAAAGGGTTAATATTAATAGGCAAAACTTAAAACAGAAAAATTAATGTATTTATATAGCAGAATCGATTGTACTCAAAGCCTAAGTAGTCAGTTTTAACGTGAAGCTTACTCCTTAATTTATCGGCGTAATGGAAGTAAAAAATCAAATACTTGAGAGTCTAATTTGATGAAGCTTATCCCTTAATTTATCGGCGTAATGGAAGTCAGAAATCAAATACTTGAGAGTCTAATTTGATTATGTACACATGTTCTTCCGCGATTTTATTATTAAAGAGATCAAACTTAAAACAGAAATATGTACTTTTAACGCATTAACAAAATAAGATTCTGCTTAGCTCCTAAAACAGCCAATTTTAACGTACGGATTATTCCTAATTTATTGCCATAACCAGAGTCAAAAAACAATCTACTAAAGATTCTCATTTGCTTCCGGCGATACGCTTTGGGGAGATTTTATTTTTGTAGAAATAAAACTAAAAATAGAAATAATGTATGTTTTAAACAGTAGTAAAATCGGATCCTGGTTGGCACCTAAAAATTACTACATACTTATCACCACAACAGGAGTCAGGATCCAAAATATTAAAGTCTCATTTGACTCTGGCAATACGCTCTGAGAGAATCTTATTATTAAAGAGATAAAACTAACAATAGAAAAAATATAGATTTGTATACAGTAATTCGTGGATCCCGGTTGGCGCCTAAAAATCATTATGCCACAACGGGAGTCAGAAATCGAAATACTTACAGAACCTCATTTGATTCTGATGATACAATCTGGGAGAACCGTAATATTACAGAAATTAAAAAAAGAATAAAACATATATAAATTATTCCTAGCTTATCGCCACAAGAGGAGACAGAAACCAAAACATTTATTTACAGTCCCATTTGACTCCGCGTTACGCTCTGGAAAGATACAGCGCGGAATGGCCGCCAAAGCATAATTATTGGCCTTGCATTTCATTTGCGGGGAAGAGAGGATCATCTTTACAAAATTCTTCGGCTGCGCTTTTAATTATGCGTGCTTTCCCAAGACCGTCATAAATAAAGGGTCCGAAAGTTTTTCCCGATCATATCTTAGACTTTTAGACAATGCATTATGATAATGAGCGAAGTTTTTTTTTTGCCAAAGTTTTAATTTAAATCGAGGGATGGCCGTTAACAGCAGCAGGCCAAAACCTTTCGGTCATAACAAAGAGATTTAGATGAGGTCGTCAGAGCTCTCTCTCAGAGAGAGAGAGAGAGAGAGAGAGAGAGAGAGAGAGAGAGAGAGAGAGAGAGATTCAAAGCCGATAATTAATGTAGTTACGGGTGTGGCAACGAAAAGCCTCAAGATGGCGATTACGCGGAAACGAAATATTCTAAAAATATTTAGAAATTGATTTCAAATTCAGTCGCAATTTTGGAAAATTCTTCTCGTTTGCATAATCGCGTTTTTTTTTTTTTATTGGAATGAAGAAAAGCTACCTTGCCATAGCACTGAATTATCCTGTTAGCGAGTAATACAGTGTATTATACTCTCTTTTAAATATTTTTAGTTTTCTATAACAGAAAACTATTGTGACGGCTTTGTGTGTCCGTCCGCACTTTTTTCTGTCCGCACTTTTTCTGCCCGTCCTCGGATCTTAAAAACTACTGAGGCTAGAGGGCTGCAAATTGGTATGTTGATCATCAACCCAAAAATCATCAAACATACCAAACTGCAGCCCTCTAGCCTCACTAGTTTTTATTTTATTTAAGGTTAAAGTTAGCTATAACCGTACTTCTGGCACTGTAATAGGTACCAACAACACAGTCCACCACCGGACCGTGGCTGAGTTTCATGGCCGCGGCTAAGAGTTTTATGGGTCGTGGCTGAGGCCACAACCGAACCGTTTCATACAGCATTATACGCTATACAGAAAACTCGATTGCACCGAAGAAACTTAGGTGCAATTTTCACTTGTTTATATCAATGACAATTTTATTTTAACGGGGAACGTTCTTTAAATACGTGGCGTTTTTAGCCTCATCTAAAAGCACCGCTGTCATTATATCATTCTGGTTAATCTCCTCTCAACAAAGACTTTATCTTTCTTTTTGATAAACAAAATCCTCTAAATCGCTTTTCGTCAACATGGAGGTTCACTTTCAAATCATTCAAAATCAAAAAGGATTTACAACGCTTCCCTTTTACCTGAACTATTAACCCAAATGAAAAAAAAAAAGTTCTATGATACTGACGATGGAACAAATTCTCCCTGGTAGCGATAAAATTGATTGATTCGATAAGAATTTTCTAAATATACCAAGCGTGGTAGTATTATGTGTATTTATAGTTAATTATACATGATTACAAAATTATCGCATCCAGCGCAGAATGTGAAATTATTAAAGACGAACGTCCCATTCTTTTACAAGTGTGTGTAGAGTTTTGTAATATAGGTTTTTCAGCCTTAGAAATTATTTGTTATTCAAACTGAGTAATAGATATTCATTAAAAATATAATTATTATTGATGCTGTTGCTATAAATAAACTTGAATTGATAATAATGTGTTGTACGCAAAAGAAAATATCAAGATAATATAAAAATAAATAATTTGACCAGAGTGTACAGACGAAACAAAATTATGTGACTTTACAAATATCTGAATGATCACAGAAATGCTTTATCATACTGATGAGATGAGCACTACGAATATAGAAATATGTTTACGTAATACATAGATACACATAAACACATGCACATATAAATAAATAAGTAAATATATATATAAATAAATATATATATATACATATATATATATATATATATATATATATATATATAGAGAGAGAGAGAGAGAGAGAGAGAGAGAGAGAGAGAGAGAGAGAGAGAGAGAGAGAGAGAGAGAGTTTTATTTACATATTGATGCCGACAATTTTGGGCCCTGATTTCTAAGATGAATGTATGAATGTATATAGATAAGAATATTTCGCAGCGGTTTCAGAGAGAATTTTAAAGTGATAAATAGAAAATATAAATATAAATTCGAGTACGATAAATATATTACATAACACAACGCGGATTGTGAAGTAGCCCACTATTACAATGTAATATTTTCCCTCGATGAATATTTCAAAGCAAGTATCTGGGTAGGTTTGGGAAACATTGCGGAAGTAGCATCCATTCGTGTTATGGCAACCATTATCTTACGAATCGTATTGCTTTTCGTTTTTCTGGAACAAGTTTTCCCGATGGCATCGCCAATACCTCCACTCTCTCTCTCTCTCTCTCCTCCTACTTCTTCTTCCTTATGATACTTCCCATCTCACCATCCTCCTCCTTACTTTTCAAAAGTCTCTCTCTCTCTCTCTTTCTTCTTCTTCCTTATGATACTTCCCATCTCACCATC
>NC_089767.1:24017008-24039508 GCF_040412425.1 Macrobrachium rosenbergii | reverse complement strand
CGCTTTTTTGGATGCGCTTGTCACTACAAAGCCTTAAGATCCAAGTGCAAGAAATATGAAGAAATTCTGATGCCCAACGTGCTTTTATTCCCATTTTATGGCGGGAAACGAACCCAGCCTGCCATCGCTTAGACCCGGTCGTGACAAGCGTATCCAAAAAAGCCACGAAGAATTCGAGAAAGTTAAGAGGTCATTGTGGCTGTTACCATCACATATATATCCGATAAGAAGTGACCAGTAGATTCTACACACACACACACACACACACACACATATATATATATATATATATATATATATATATATATATATATATATATATATATATATATATATATATATATATATATATATACACACACACACAGTATTCCCATACCGAAGCGAGCATCCACGTTTCTATTCATAGCTACTGGGTCACCTAAAGTGACCCATTCATATGCTCCATCGCAAGGGTAATACCATGTCTTTGATGGTGCCATAGCTTCAATAGCCTCTACAATAACGCTTTCCATAGCCCCGCGCGTGGCTGAGTTGCTTCCTGGAAATTGCCTAAAGTAGCCTTTTCCTATCAATGCTGTATCCTTAATGTCAATATCCTATTAATTTTAAACTGAAGGCTTCTTAGTGACTAGAAGCTGGCCGTTGGTATATGAGAAAATAAGCTTCCTTTTTGTCCACTTTTTGTCTTGCTCTTGATTTATATTTAATTTTTTTTAAACTTATTATTTTTCTGGTATCACGCATGCGTTTCTTCTGCCTTGCGTGATATGTCAGTTTCTCTGAATGAGGTTTTCACACTTTCTCCTTCTTACAAATGCTATATCAAGTGAATAAATTATTATTTTGGAAAAACTGTACGCTCTTACTTCGCTGATATTGTTTTCAATGGCTCAGGTTTACACTAAGAGAGATGCAGACTTTAATTTCTATTGTGTCAATACTGAACTAAACGCTGGAGCTGCATCTCTTTCCAGTAAAATGAAATGTAAGTGTTGACCTCAAGTGCCAGGCATCTAATTCTCATTCCTGATTGATGAGCTAATCTCTTGAGCAGGATATTGCTATATATATCGTAAAAGAATATCACTGATTACATTTGACTGAATCATGGAAAAAAATATGTACACTGGACAGCCTCTAGACCTCAACGTATTGTTTTAATCTGTTCTTTGTAATGTGATAAATAGTTTGCCTGAAAGTATTATGTGAGAATTTCTTATTGAAAGGCTTATTAGTCAAAAATAACATCAAGGGCTTAGTCACCCTCACAGTGTCAGACTTTGCTAAATTTTAAACACTGGAGAGAAATATATTTTTATGTCCCATATTACATATTCCTTTTGTGTTAATTGCCGCTACCCTCGCAATTTATTACTGCAATAAATGTATCCACTGCCATTTTTAGGGGCGAGAATGCAATAATTGAAATAACTCTGCTTGTTTATTTCACACATTTTTCAAATAATGTGTAAAAATGCTTAGTTCATTTTTGTTTTTTACAGTGAAATACAAAACCCTTTCTATGCTTTACTCTTATTTTAAGATTTTAAACGAATTATGAAATTTTTCAGTTATAACAGCTAGATGTAAAATTAGATTATCAAGATCTAACGTTCATTTCAAATAAATAATAAGCTTGGTACAAAAAATTATTTTTGAAAAAAATTAATGCAAGTAATAGTTGCTATATAATGCTTCATTAAAATTAATTAATTTTCATGATAAACAAAGCTATTTGCAGCCATTGTACATCAAGATGAAAAATATGTGCTGCAATATAATTAGTGAATAGTACTTATGACAACCTGACCCCTTAAAAATTCTAATGTGCCTTTGTTTATTACAATTACATGTTAAAAACAATTATTCTGAATATCGCTATCAGTTCACTACTGTGTTATGTGGAACTTTTTTCATTTTTCTATGTCCCATAACTTTTAAAAATTTTCATTAGATAACTTTTTCCATTATTCATGAAAGAAAGTTAATTAACGCCTCCTGTGATTTCTAGAGCTTCACGCGGTCATGCTAGGCATACCTATCATTTTATTATAGTTATATATATATATATATATATATATATATATATATATATATATATATATATATATATATATATATATATATAATATATATACATACATACATATATATATATATATATATATATATATATATATATATATATATATATGGATGTATGCATGTATGTACGTGAGTATACCTGTGTATGCAAGTCTGCACGTATGCATGCACATATGTATGTATAAGCGTATGCGTCAGTATGTGCCAGTTGTATGTGTGATAATCCACATCCAATCAAGAAAGGGTGGAATCCCTAGTCCGTCCATATTACCATGAGAGCTATCTTGCGCTCGTTCCTACGCTCACAGCTGGCTAACGAGTTTTGAATTATGTGAGGACTGATTGGGTGTTTTCACTGCGCGCCTGCGGGCGCGAAGATATATTTGTTTTTCTCCGTTTGTTGGTGCGATGGAATTGTTTTAGGCTCCCCCAAAGGAATCCTGTGTGGCTTGGTTTATCAGGTAACCATAATTCCCCACTTAAGTGGAGTTGTACCATTTTCGTTGACATTATTGTTATTATAACAACAAACTCATTATTACTATTATTATTATTATTATTATTATTATTATTATTATTATTATTATTATTATTATTATTATCATATGATATATCCTCATTATCATAACACTATCTTTAATGGTTTTTGCTAATGAGCTGTAATGTTATATAAATAAAAACAGTGATCACATTCATGTGATATATGTAATTATATTTTTGTTGTTAAAAAGCTAGACCTTACAATATATTTTGGACACGTCGCGTTATTGTGGCAGGGATGTGTTCATTTGAAAACTAGTAAAACTTTTCGGAATTTGAAGACTATGTATAAAGAAAATATATATATATATATATATATATATATATATATATATATATATATATATATATATATTATATATATGTATATATACTGTATATATATATATATATATATATATATATATATATATATATATATATATATATATATATATATAAACTCTCATACCCTTTTTCATAATTTTATGGATTACACCTGCGTTTCTTTAACTTAACACACACTGATTAGAATCAAAACTGGAATGATTAACGTTCCCTCATATATATACAGGTATATATCCCGTAAGGAATCATGCGTTCAATAGTTGTTGCACTCAAAATTAATATTTAAAATTATTCCCCACAAACAGTATACCCCGCTAATTCTTTGTAGTCCTCCTTTTAATGTTCTATACAAGCATTTATTTTACTCATGATTTTTTTTATTCATTTTACACAGTAAATCATTTTTTCATCTTCAAATGATGCTTTGAGAAGAGTAAACTGAGCGATAAGCGGAGAATATCAAGATATAATTTTTAAGATATTGTACTGAAAAAGACAATAACAGCAGCTTAACTACCATGAAAAATTCACATTTACTCTGGCAAAAAATGATAATGATAATTATGGCCAAAAGGATATGAAACTTACAGATGCATAAATTGAGCCCTAGTGAATTTCTCATCGGAAATAACATGCTTAACAAAAACGTCTCGATTATGAAAACAAAATTAACAGGGATAATTTCATTTACAATCACAGCAAGAAAAAAAACTTTACGCCATAAGGAACAACTTGCCACAAAGCCCAAATACCCCGTATTTTCACTTGATAATGAAATGGAAAATAATTATTTTGTTATTTTTTTCATGGGGGGCACGTGCCCAGGTGGCGCCCCACCTTGGATCCGCTAGTGTGAGTGATAGAATGTCGTGGAATTGTCCAAATTTCCTTTAAAGAAGACACGAAGAGCTGATGAAAAGTAATCTTCTGTAACTTCACAATTTATGTCTCTTTTTCCCCTAAATTCTTCACTGGGCCATCAAGCCCCCAAACTGTATCAGATAAAAAAAATACTTTTCTTCACAGCTGAGCCTTGACTAGTCCTCTAAAATGACTGGATGTTTTTAAATATATAAAGCTTCCTATGCTAAATGCAATATTACTCTCACAGGTTGCTTTATCTTTTGTTTATTCTATCGTAATATTTACTAACTAATAACCTTGTCCTTACAGAGTTCCTTGTTCCTCTTTCTTGAAACCTCAAGAAAGTTTCATGAAAGTTTCTCTTCCTTCTTTTCTACAGGCAGTGTTTGGTCAGTGTTCCGCTGAGTTCAACGAAGTTCTCTCCTTATCAGGAAGCCAAGAAACAACCTTAAGATAATTTAACCGTAATCCTCGCATAACGCTGGTTAAATGCTGTTACTTTCAATGGGCTTACTTTATCATATATGCGCGCGCGCGTGTGTGTGCGTGCGCGCGCGCGTTACTGTGTGTGTTATTGGGTGAGTGTGTGTAAACAGAATATAATGCGTTTGAACCCAACAAGTCCATGACAAAATTCACGGGTTACAATAATAGCTTTGTCGCAAAATGCACTGCAAATATTGTAATTACAGATTGTACCCTAGTTTAATGTCATTACCATGATATGAGTTTACATAATGCAATGTTTTTGTTTGACAATATAACGCAAATAATTAGGAAGGGGAGTGATGTCCAATACTACAACATTCAAATTACGTACTTTTAATGATCACACAAACACATTCAAAATTAAATAAAAGGTTTATCAGCACTGACACAGTATTCAATGATAACGAATGAAGTTGAGAGTGAAAATGACCAAAATACAGAACGATAACAAGAAAAAGAAAAATACTAAAAATAAAAATGAAAAATATTAAAATAAAACATATAACACAGAAATATAATTGAAAGATAAGATTTATGCAAATATGAGCAACAGTCAAAAACTTCAATAACATAACGGATAAGTTAAAAATACGTTTATCAAGACTCTTAACGTGCCAATAAGATGCAGTGTGTGTCTTCTTTGAGTACAAGATTAATGGTAAGTAAAGATATCGAACAAGTTAAATAGTCTTATTTCCTCGAAAACTGACCTTCAAGGAGAGACGTTATACCGGGAGGAAAATATATTTGCGTCTGCAAAGCGTTATTAAACAAGTTAAATAACTAAATTTCCACTAAGACTGACCTTCAAGGAGAGACGTCAGGAAAAATAAATTTCCAACTGCAAGGCGTTATTAACCAAGTTAAAGAACTAAATTTCCATCTAAATCTGACCTTCAAGGAGAGATGTTACATGAAAAATATATATACGTCTGCAAGGCGTCATTAAACAAGTTAAATAACTAAATTTCCTCTAAGACTGATCTTCAAGGAGAGACGTCAGGAAAAATAAATTTCCAACTGTAAAGCGTTATTAAATAAGTTAAATAACTAAATTTCCTCTAAGACTGATCTTCAAGGAGAGACGCCATGAAAAATAAATTTCCAACTGTAAAGAGTTATTAAATAAATTAAATAACTAAATTTCCATCTAAATCTGACCCTCAAGGAGAGACGTTGTAGGAAAAATATATTTCCGTCTGCAAAGCGTTATTAAACAAGTTACATAACTAAATTTCCTCTAGGACTGATCTTCAAGGAGAGACGTCGGGAAAAACAAATTTCCAACTGTAAAGCGTTATTAAACAAGTTCAATAACTAAATATCCTCTAAGACTGACCTTCAAGGAGAGACGTCAGGAAAAATAAATTTCCAACTGCAAAGCGTTATCAAACAAGTGAAAGAACTAAATTTCCATCTAAATCTGACCTTTATGGAGAGATGTTATATGAAAAATATATATGAGTCTGCAGAGCGTTATTAAATAAGTTAAATAACTAAATTTTCAACAAAATCTGGCCTTCAAGGAGAGACGTTATAGGAGAAATATATTTCCGTCTGCAAAGCGTTATTAAACAAGTTAAAGAACTAAATTTCCATCTAAATCTGACCTTTAAGGAGACACGTTATAGGAAAAATATATTTTCGTCTGCAAAGTTAAATAACTAAATTTCCTCTAAAACTAACCTTCAAGGAGAGACATCAGGAAAAATAAATTTCCAACTGTAAAGCGTTATTAAACAAGTTAAATAACTAAATTTCCTCTAGGACTGATCTTCAAGGAAAGACGTCAGGAAAAATAAATTTCCAACTGTAAAGCTTTATTAAAGAAGTTAAATAACTCAATATCCTCTAAGACTGACCTTCAAGGAGGGACGTTATGCCGCAAGGAAAACTATATTTTCGTCTGCAAAGCGTTCCGTCCCATTACTTTGGCCCCTCCATAAATCATGTGATGTTGATCATTAATGCAACTAATGGAGAAATACTCCACTCCCCTAAGCCATTAGCTCTCGACCAAAGGACCTCGGCGGAAAATACGTGACGACTGGCCGGCTACCGGCGAAGGACTCATAAGCGGTTGATGTCGTTATCCTTTGTGCCTGGTGTTGACATTTTGCACATTTAATAGTTAAGGATTGTTGACATTTTGCGCATTTTAATAATTGATGATTGTTGACATTTTGCCTATTTCATAGTGGCGCATTCTAACGATTCATGATTGTTGACATTTTGCTCATTTAATGGCTAAGAACTGTTGACGTTTTGCGAATTTTAATAATTGATGATTGTTGACATTTTGCTCATTTAATAGTAGCGCATTCTAACGATTCATGATTGCTGACATTTTGTGCATTTAATAGTTAAGGGTTGTTGACATTTTGCGCATTTTAATAACTGATGATTGTTGACATTTTGCCCATTCAATAGTGGAGCATTTTAACGATTCATGATTGTTGACATTTTTCCCATTTAATAGTTTCGCATTTAATGACAAAGAACTAGAGGCATATTATGTATTTTAGTAGTTAGGGATTATTAAAATATTGCCAGTTAAGGATTGTTGATATTTTCTGGGTTGCTGACAATCTGTGCATTTGATAGTTAAGGATTGTTGACATTTTGCACATTTAATAGCTAAGGATTGTTAACATGTTGCTCATTTTATAGATGAGAATTGTTGACATTTTGTGCATTTAATAGCCGCGAATTGCTGACATTTTGTGCATTAATTGTTAAGGACTGTTGGCATTTTGTCGTTTTAATGGTTAAGGATTGTTGACATTTTGCGCATTTGATAGTAAGGACTGTTGACATTTTGCGCATTTAATAGTTGAGAATTTTTGACATTTGGCTCATTTAATAGTTAACAATTGCTGCCATTTTGCTCATTCAACAGTTAGGAATTGGACATTTTTTCGTATTTTATAATTGAAAACTTATTATATAACTGTTTCTGTATTAATATATGTTAGAGCGGGTCTGGGTATCTTCCATGATCCTGAGACTTACAACAGGTAAACTTTTTGAGTCATAAAGTAGTAGCTAATATTCACGATATCTATAATAAAACGCATCTACTATTTCAGATTCCAAGGCATTTACTCTCTCGTTTTGTGTTCCAGGCAATTTTTTGCTTTCAAGCAGCTGCGATGATTTTCGAAGTTAGCTACATTATAATATTCCGGGCAATTTTTTGCTTTCAAACAGCTGCGATGATTTAAGAAGTTAGCTACATTATAAACAATATTCCAGGCAATTTTTTTGCTTTCAAACAGCTGCGATGATTTACGAAGTTAGCTATATCATAAACAATATTCCCGACAATTTTTTGCTTTCAAGCAGCTGCGATGATTTTCGAAGTTAGCTACATTATAATAATCCGGGCAATTTTTTGCTTTCAAACAGCTGCGATGATTTACGAAGTTAGCTACATTATAAACAATATTCCAGGCAATTTTTTTGCTTTCAAACAGCTGCGATGATTTTCGAAGTTAGCTACATTATAATATTCCCGGCATTTTTTGCTTTCAAACAGCTGCAACGATTTTCAAATTTAGCTACATTGTAATATTCCTGGCAAATTTTTGCTTTCAAACAGCTGCGATGATTTTCGAAGTTAGCTACATTATAATATTCCGGGCAATTTTTTGCTTTCAAACAGCTGCGATGATTTTCGAAGTTAGCTACATTATAATATTCCGGGCAATTTTTGCTTTCAAACAGCTGCGATGATTTACGAAGTTAGCTACATTATAAACAATATTCCAGGCAATTTTTTTGCTTTCAAACAGCTGCGATGATTTTCGAAGTTAGCTACATTATAATAATCCGGGCAATTTTTTGCTTTCAAACAGCTGCGATGATTTACGAAGTTAGCTACATTATAAACAATATTCCAGGCAATTTTTTTGCTTTCAAACAGCTGCGATGATTTTCGAAGTTAGCTACATTATAATATTCCCGGCATTTTTTGCTTTCAAACAGCTGCAACGATTTTCAAATTTAGCTACATTGTAATATTCCTGGCAAATTTTTGCTTTCAAACAGCTGCGATGATTTTCGAAGTTAGCTACATTATAATATTCCGGGCAATTTTTTGCTTTCAAACAGCTGCGATGATTTTCGAAGTTAGCTACATTATAATATTCCGGGCAATTTTTTGCTTTCAAACAGCTGCGATGATTTTCGAAGTTAGCTACATTATAATATTCCGGGCAATTTTTGCTTTCAAACGGCTGCGATGATTTTCAAAGTTAGCTACATTATAATATTCCGGGCAATTTTTGCTTTCAAACAGCTGCGATGATTTTCGAAGTTAGCTACATTATAATATTCCGGGCAATTTTTTGCTTTCAAACGGCTGCGATGATTTTCAAAGTTAGCTACATTATAATATTCCGGGCAATTTTTTGCTTTCAAACAGCTGCGATGATTTTCGAAGTTAGCTACATTATAATATTCCGGGCAATTTTTTGCTTTCAAACAGCTGCGATGATTTTCGAAGTTAGCTACATTATAATATCCCGGGCAATTTTTTGCTTTCAAACAGCTGCGATGATTTTCGAAGTTAGCTACATTATAATATTCCGGGCAATTTTTTGCTTTCAAACAGCTGCGATGATTTTCGAAGTTAGCTACATTATAATATTCCGGGCAATTTTTTGCTTTCAAACAGCTGCGATGATTTTCAAAGTTAGCTACATTATAATAGTCCGGGCAATTTTTTACTTTCAAACAGCTGCGATGATTTACGAAGTTAGCTACATTATAAACAATATTCCAGGCAATTTTTTGCTTTCAAACAGCTGCAATGATTTTCGAAGTTAGCTATTATAATAAATCTTGCCAAAAAAAAAAAAAAAACGCTTGAATTTACCATTTTGATAAATAAGGACAGGTTTCATCTAAGTTTGCAACTGATCTAAAGTTTGCCTGCAAGCAACCTTCCAAGATCAAGTCGATAAATTCCACACTTATACAATAAACAAGTTTTATTACGTCGTTGGGCTCTCGGAACGATCGATTGACCTCCGTCCAAGAGACTTTCGTCTCCTCGTGAGTTGCAAAGAAGAAGAATTCTTTCCATATACTATCTATCTTGAGTCCAGCTCGCAAAGACACTGTGTTGCCGGGATAAGGAAGACCATCCTTGCATAGAGTGACCTATATTCGCGAGGGAATCCTTCTGGGATAGTTACATGACTCTCGCTTTTCAAAGTCAAGTAAAAAATTACCCTTTTCTTCGGCGCAATAGAGTTTTCCGTACAGCGCATAATGCTGTATGAAACTCTCAGCCATGGCCCACGAAACTCTCAGCTGCGGCCCATGAAACTCTCTGCCGTGGCCCAGTGGTGGCCTGTGTTGTTGGCACCTAAAACGGTGCCAGACTCACGATCATGGCTAAACTTAACCTTAAAAAAATAAAAACTACTGAGGCTAGAGGGCTGAAATTTGATATGTTTGATGATTGGAGGGTGGATGATCAACATACCAATTTACAGCCCTCTGGCCTCAGTTTTAAGACAGAAAAAGTGCGGACGGACAGACAAAGCCATCTCAATAGTTTTCTCTTACAGAAAACTAAAAAGGCTTTATCGATGTGCTTATTTTCATGAATTTCTAAAGAATCGTTTGATGCTCTTGATCATTAGTGACAGATAGTTGTCCTGTGGATGTATCTCACTGTCGTCACTCATTCAGGTTTTGTGAAACAAGTTAGACAAGCAAAAAAAAAAACTGGGACAAAAGAGAAACTTCAACTGAAATGAACTCTTTGTGATGGACACTTGACGACCAGAGAGAGTAGTGCAGTAATAGCCTGGAGTTTCCAATTTCCGTTTACGAATAAACTGTCTAGGTCGTGAGCCGTCTGTCTAGACATACAAATTTGAATGCATACATATTTTTTGACATTATATACAGATTTTGCAATATATTTGCTCAAGAAGAGAGAGAGAGAGAGAGAGAGAGAGAGAGAGAGAGAGAGAGAGAGAGAGAGAGAGAGAGAGAGAGAGAGAGAGAAATAACATAATTATTACATTTTTTACATTATATAGAGACTTTCCAAAATATTTGCTCATGAAGAGAGAGAGAGAGAGAGAGAGAGAGAGAGAGAGAGAGAGAGAGAGAGAGAGAGAGAGAGAGAGAGAGACTGAAATATAACATAATTATTACATTTTTGACATTATTAGAGGCTTTGCAATATATTTGCTCATGAAGAGAGAGAGAGAGAGAGAGAGAGAGAGAGAGAGAGAGAGAGAGAGAGAGAGAGAGAGAGAGAGAGAGAAACTGAAATATAACATAATTATTACATATTTGACATTATACAGAGACTTTGCAATATATTTGCTCATGGAGAGAGAGAGAGAGAGAGAGAAACTGAAATATAACATAATTATTACATTTTTTACATTATTAGAGGCTTTGCAATATATTTGCTCATGAAAGAGAGAGAGAGAGAGAGAGAGAGAGAGAGAGAGAGAGAGAGAGAGAGAGAGAGAGAGAGAGAAACTGAAATATAACATAATTATTACATATTTGACATTATATAAAGACTTTGCAATATATTTGCTCATGGAGAGAGAGAGAGAGAGAGAGAGAGAGAGAGAGAGAGAGAGAGAGAGAGAGAGAGAAATATAACATAATTATTACATTTTTGACATTATTTAGAGACTTTGCAATATATTTGCTCATAAAGAGAGAGAGAGAGAGAGAGAGAGAGAGAGAGAGAGAGAGAGAGAGAGAGAGAGAAATATAACCTAATTATTACAGCAAAGATATAATTTAAGAATAATTTAAGAACTATTACAAGCAAAGGACTTTACCATAGATCTAATTTCTTGCCCAGAAATCCCGTTCTCCTGACATAACGTAATTCCTTCGTATCCTTTAATGATATCCTTTTACTTCCTGTACCTAAAAGCTTCGATCTTCGTTTCCCTATCTGCCGACAGCTTGATCATCTTAACTGATCTTCGGAAAGTTATTCATGATTTGCATAACGAAAGAATATTTTGGGTTTCCTCACTCGAGTGTTTTGAAGACTAGTGCAAGCTGTTTGTTTCTATACTTTGAATAGTTAGTGACGGGGATCACTTACTACTGGACCAAAAATTTCATGAGTAAAAAAATAATATTATTATTATTATTATTATTATTATTATTATTATTATTATTATTATTATTATTAAGCTGAGGTGAAACACAAAATTAAGACCAAAGCATTAATAAATAGGTGAAACCAAAATTGAAAACTGCGAGATGAACTTAGTATTAAATAACAGAAAGTGAGTAGTCAAGCCACATACCGACATAAGGAGCATTAGCTATAAATCATCATCATAATCATCAGAGAAAGTGAGTAGTGAAGCCACATACCGACATAAGGAGCATTAGCTATAAATCATCATCATTATCATCAGAGAAAGTGAGCAGTGAAGCCACATACCGACGTAAGGAGCATTAGCTATAATTCATCATTATAATAATCATCATCATCATCATTACAGTATCATCGCCTGCGACATCGTACGAGGCAAAAGGATATGAGTATGAAATTCCAGTGCTCACACTTTTAATAGGCTTCGTTTACAATAATATCCATTCATTCGTCTCCGGCTTCCCGTTTCATTGTTGTAATCCGATTAGATTAAGTTATAACTACAGTACCACAAATGCAATAAATTATTTCTTAATGTAAAACAAGTTACTTTCCTTTCTTACTGTTCATAATATCAAAGTGTGGTTTAAAGCTACACCGTTCAAGAAAATTAATCCGCATTAACGCGTGCCTACAAACGGTTTTGTTATATTATAATTGTACTGTATTGATAGCGGTAAAAAGGAATATTTTACTGACGTATAGATATTTGACTCAGTGCAGCAAAGCTCATCAGTGAAAAGAATGTAGGCCTATAATGATGAAAAAGGGAGGTGGGGATGATGAGTCTGAAGAAAAAAATAAAAACTGGAGATTATGGAGCTTGAGATGCTAAGAAAATGTATACATACATACATACAGAGTTTTATATATATATATATATATATATATATATATATATATATATATATATATATATATATATATACAATATATATTTGGCATTAGGCCCTTGGATTTTGAAAAATGATTTACAATTCAGAAAGCGCGTAGAAAACGGGAGACCGAGAGTGATCTACTAAATTGACATAAAAAAAATGTTCACTCAGGACGAAAGGACCGCTCGCTCAGTCGACTGTCAAAGGCGATCCTAAAGTAATTTGATCCTAAAGTAATTTGCTCGGGATCAAGTGAAAGTTCTGCGAGGCATCGCCTCGTTTTCCAGGAATCCGAGGTCTCTCTTCACCTCGCTGGAATCAGGCCTCGTGAGGCCGTGTATGTGCTGATAGGCGTTAATTAAGTGATGGAAGTTTTACCATTTATTTTCACAGAGACACTTTTATTTCATCTACTCCGATAGTCTATATCTTTATCTCGGTCCTCCAAAGCTGTCGTTTCTGCCTGTTGTCGCTGACGTCAACAGATAGAGATAAGATGTTCTGTTCGATGTATGTTTAGTATCGGGCGTCTATTGACAATTTCAGTCGATATTTCACTTACTTTGTAAACATTATCTGATTCCAAAGAAAACGTATCTTTATCATTCGAAATGAATTTCACTTCCATTGTGAACTTAGATCTCTTTGATATCGTAGGTCTGTAGATACTTCCAAAATATTTATATTGAAGGGTTGTTTAATTTCGGCATGCCTGATTTCAATATGAAAATATTATATTTCTTCAAATCTTTGTTTCCGATAGATAAAGCTTGTATCACTAATGATTACTTTTTTTAGGCTTAATTCAGTCTTCGTAGAAAAAACGAAAATCAATTGCAACACAGTGGTGTAGAACACACACACACACACACACACACACACACACACACACACACACACACATATATATATATATATATATATATATATATATATATATATATATATATACACACACACACACACGCACACAAACCCTGTTTTGGCAGTTCTACTAATTCTTCAATTGTGTTGGATTCCAGGTACATATTTTTTCCTTTGTAATCCCCATCTGTCATTTATATGAGTTTTCTTTGTAAACTTATTTTTATATTTCTCCAGTCTGCTAAGTAAAGGACGACAAGTCGAAAGGCCTCTGCAGCACTCCATTATTTCTTCGTGGATTTTTCTTTGTGGATTTTGTCTTTATTTGTATATTCATCACGTTCCATATTTTCGTGATTCAGTTATACATACATATATATATATATATATATATATATATATATATATATATATATTATATATATACACACATACACACACATATATATATATATATGTGTGTGTGTGTGCGTGTGAGTGTGTATAAAAAAAATTCAATAACAATTTCAATCATTTTCTTTGTTCCTTTGATATACTGTTCGCGTTTAATTTCAGCCGTTCCTCTTGTGTTTTCTCTTTTACTCGCATCATCATCATTTCTTTCATCCTCTGCCGGTGATCGTAAAATAAACTTTGTAAGAAGAATCTTTCCGGTAAACGTCTGAGTTCCCCAAAAATTCTCGAATTCTTTCCTGTTATCTTATGTTCGACGGCGTTCATTCTTTTGAAATTTTATGTTGATTACAAATTGTTTAGCAACCTTTCGTATTTTTGATAACGGCGGAGACTGAATTGTTTTATCCGCAAAAAACACATTTTCGCATTCTTGCTTTTCACACAATTGTCATATCTCTTGCTTCTTGTTTTTGCAAGGAAGTATTCTTACCTACTAATTTAGATTTATTCTAAGACATTTATTATGGAGCTTTTTCAGCCTTTTGTATATTTGACATTAGCGGAGGCTGAACTGTATTTATTTGCAAAAACACATTTTTTCGCATTTTTGCTTCTCAGATAATACCCACTTATTATACTTCTTGCTTCTTTACTTTTTTTGTAGGGATGACATTCTTAACTAATAATTCAAATTTATTTTAAGCACTTTTATTATAGGGCTTTATCAGCCTTCTGTATATTTGATAATGGCAGAAATTTAAATTATTCATCTAAAATAAACCACGTTTTTACAGCGTAATAGATCAATGACTGTACGACAGACTTTCTCAGCTCATAACTGTAGAAAGCTTTGATGTCAAAAACATAGTCTTAAAAGGTCTTTCCTGCATAGTATATTTCCTACAACTTGCATTTCATTTCTCTTTCGAGTATATATATACGAACTGTTTGCCAATCATTGTATAACCATGAACGTATAATATAGAGGGAAACTATTACATCAAAGCTGACAGCAATATTCTTAAACATCAAAAATAAGCCGCAACACGTTCCTTGCTATGGTGATCTAACCGTACTTTTCTTTGAAGCAAAATATATAGTTAATAACACGAACGACAGCTCATTGCGAATGCCGATAACAAAAACGCAACCCGTTCGACAAGCAATACCACAACTATTACAAGCCAATTATTGAAAATGTCATACTGCTCATCTCACGGCTGCTAACAGCAGTATCAAAAGCACCAGCGCTAATAAGACCTAATTACTAGACTTAGTGGGGACTTGCGTATCATAAAGCTGGGGAATGGAAGGGGAAAGGAGCCTTCTGAAAGCAATAAAAAGAAACCAATAATAGCTTCTGGGAATGAAACGGCTTAGGCAACGGAGAACTTTACGGCACGGGATGCAGCATCGTATCTCGTCTCGTCTTTTGGTTTTACGTCTTCTCTCTCTCTCTCTCTCTCTCTCTCTCTCTCTCTCTCTCTCTCTCTGTTTGTCTTCCGGGGGTAACAGAGGCAGTATATTTGGGAAAAAATCTTTAATCATAGGGTTTTGTTTGTCACCATGTTGTCCTATACATTTCTTAATTAAGGACTCTCGTTTCTGGGGTGACGAAAGTAACAGTAGTCAGCAAAACAAACAGGCATTTTGTTAGTCTTGAAGTTTTATATACTACCGAGTAATGGCATTTGATGAAGACGTATTCTTATGCCTGAGAGAATCTTCTTACACGGGAATTCAACCTCAAACCTGTTTCAAAGCCACATTACAGAAAATATAAGATTTATGCCAATGAATAAGGAACCTTTTATGGGAAAAACCTTTAATCAAAAGATTATGTTGGTCACTACGTTGTCCTACACTAATCCTAAGGACTCTCATTTCTAGTGTGGCAACAGGACAGTAGTTCGAAGGAAAGCAAGCATGTACTGAGTTTTGTTAGTTTTGAAATTTGATATAACATCACTAAGTAACGACTTAAGATAAAACATTTTGTATTCTCCTACAATATATAATATAAATATATATATATATATATATATATATATATATATATATATATGTATATATATGTATGTATAATGTATATATATATATATATATATATATATATATATATATATATATATATATATATATATATATATATATATATATATATATATATATATATCTTCCTCATAACAATTACCTTGATATTGGTACGGTTTATAAAGCAAGATAACAAAAGCCCTGGTTTCCAATAAAAAAAATTCCGTTTCTCATTCCAAGCGTTGATAGAGCTGCCGATATAAAATGAACAGTTTTCATATCCATGCAGCTGAAATGTATTACTATTATATATAAAACTACCTTTTTATCTTTTATTTTTGGGGGGCTTCATGTTTATATGGATAAGTTTATAAGATGAAATCATTCGCACACCGCTACGATAATCTCATTATTATGTTTGAGTTCTCATTCATAACTGAATACAGATTTGGTTAATTGCAATATTTTTCTGTATTGCATTCATAACTTTCATTGAAGTACATTTTGAAATTTTCATGAAAGGTGATGATATATTAATTCAATCAGTGCATCGCCAGCACTGCCCTGGTCTAATCCACAGTTTGTAATCTGTTGATGTTTTCAATATTTAATAATATTGTCAAATAAACGGATGATCCTGCATATTTGCAAATGGGTTGGCCTTAGGAAAATCCATTAACAAAGATAGATATAAATTTATGAATCTGTGAAGTGTTGGTGTGATGTATACCTACACCAATATTTATTAATCAATCAATCAATCAATCAATCTATCTATCTATCTCTCTATCTATCTATCTATAACAGGACCTCATTTAAACTGGATGGTATCCAGCGGAGATATTTATCCAGTTTAATTGAGGTCCTGTTATTAATTGTATCAATGCACAGAGCAATTGTGTAAGTGATAAAGATACATACATACATACATACATACATATATATATATATATATATATATATATATATATATATATATATATATATATATATATATATATATATATATATATTATATATATATATATATACATATATATATATATATATATATATATATATATATATATATATATATATATATATATATATATATATATACTGTATATTACGAGTTCTATACTCCATCAAGATAAAACCTTCTTTGCCTAGAAATGTGGCTGTAACCTCACTTTTGTGTTTTTAGTCTGCGTTTTACTGGTTTGTATATTGATTAGTGCACTTGTTGTGCCTTTGTACCTTCCGTTTTTGTGACTTAAATTTTTGTATTTTGCTTCATTTATTTTATTAATTTATTTATTTTGATTAGCCATCTTTTAAACGTATTCTTATCATTTTATAGTAATTTCTGCCGTATTATTTTGAATTTTATTATAGAATTGTAATGTCATTTTAATTTTGTAGGTTGATAACGAGTGAGAGTACTGCTCGAAACATGTCCCAATAAAGTTGTGTAAAATGCTGTTCCGGGTTTTGGCATTGTGTCCTTACTTTTTATGCAGATGGCACTTCCTGCTAGTGTATCCATTGCTATACACACACACACACACACACACACACACACACACACACACACACACACACACATATATATATATATATATATATATATACATACATATATAATTTATTTATTTATTATGTTGGTTAAAATATCTTCATGAAATTGTCTGTCTTACAAAACGCTGTTCGTTCCAGTTCTCACTAAACAAATGACCAACATTAGAATCCCCTTACTCATTGACGGAACATACATCTGGACGAAGTTTGCAGTTTGATTTTCCTAAATGCATCTTACTTCATTCCAAATCAGACCTGACGAGAGTGAGAGTATCTCAGTTTTTAATCTCGTGACCTCTCAATCAAAATGTTTTATTCATTTTGAGTCCAAGGTTCTCTCCTATAGGAACGCTCTCTATTGCTTATACGACTCATGTCTTCAAATTAGTTTTCGCAATGTCAGGATCCAAACCTCGTCTCTATCTACTTGAGAATTTTCATCTTTTTCGATTCCAGCCATCTTTTTTTATGTTTTTACTACGAAGGTATATTTTTCCCTTTTTGGCAGACTTCCTGTCATCAATAATATCTTGAAGAGCGTCTGTAACTCTCGCAGACCAGCTCGAATATATTAATTTCGTACTCTGAGGTGTTGTCAGTTTCTTCCCGGGTTTGTTTGTGAAAGTGAATATTTACGTTTAAGGTGATGGGGATAACATTATTGTTGCTAGATATAGCTACACATTAATGAAATATTATTTTACTTTTGTTTTGATTTATAAAAATGGATTATTCTTATGTAGCCTACACAGTCCAACTTTTTACAGATTATGGAAATCCAAAAGGGATTGCCTAAAAATATCATAGAGAATAGTGGGTGATTTATAAAGATATGGTAATTTAAAAAAATTCTTTTAAATGTATAAAAATTGTGAAATGACTAGCAAGTAAACAGATATGAAAACTGCTAATGAAAATGAATGTGAAAGCTAGCAAAAAAAAAAAGAAAAAAGAAAGAAACAAGGAAGACAAAGGGGAATGACTGAGTGAACCTTCTTACACGGGAATTCAACCTCGAACCTGTTTCAAAGCCACATTACAGAGAATATAAGATTGGTTATATGTTCATCATGGGCACGAGGTACCAATTTTGACACCTGAAACGACGCAGTTTCCCCATACGACAGTATAGATTCCATGAGATACTGGGTCCACCACCTACTCATTATGACTCCAAAGTGCTCCTTCTTCTTCTTCTTTCGACCTTATAAATCCCACTGTATAGCAGGGTCGGCAGCTCGAGTCAACTTTCTCCATCTATTTCTATTCCTTGCATCTTCTTACCCCCGTCCCACCTCACTTATATCCCCCCCTCACCACATCCATCCATCTGATCCGCTGACGCCCCAAACTCCTCCCCATCACTGGCATGTTCTTAGCTCTCTTGATTAGTTCCACCTCCTCGCTTCTCGTTACATGGCCACAGTATCTCGGACGAGCTTCCGTAGCCTTCTCCTTTACATTACATACACCACACATTCTTCTTATATCTTGACTCCCCCTCCTTTCCTATAATGATATTCCAGCAATCCATCTCACCATCATCCCGGTTATTTCCAAGAGTCCCTCCTCTTTCCTCTTAAGTGCCCAAGTTTCTGCCCCACATGACTCCAAAGAGATGGACGTGATTTAAATATTTGTTCTTTTATTTTCATTCCTTCGTCACCGAAATTTTGCTGGGTGTCAACAGTATTTTGAATTCTTGTTTAAATAATGTTTATAGGAGCACTGACACGTCACAGTCATAATAAAGAGTTTTCATGATGCATTCACTTTAAAATTCGCTTCCCTAAACTGATACGTTACCAGTCTCTCGTGTTAACAAAGAAAAATGGTGAAAAATTTTCCTTTTTACAACTGCCTTAGGAGTACATATCTTTTTTATAATAATAATAATAATAATAATAATAATAATAATAATAATAATAATAATAATACAGAGACTGTATTACAGACAGACTTTTCCTAATGAAACAAGCTCAAGAAAACTCCCATTACTTGACCAGAGAGGTCTCACACTGGAGTGAATTACGCTCTTGGCGAAAATACCCATTGCAGTATTTTCCTCCCACGTCTTTTGACCAGATGGAGTCCCTAAGTTCTTTCTCTCCTTCTATATTTTTCCTTCACTTATTTTTAGGACGACCTAAGGAGGGGAGGGGGGGAAAAACAAAAACAGAATGAAAGGATTCGGAGAATCCAGATGAATTGGGGAACTTGAAATAGATTTAACGGCCAGAGAGAGAGAGAGAGAGAGAGAGAGAGAGAGAGAGAGAGAGAGAGAGAGAGAGAGAGAGAGAGAGATGGGAGGAAGCTGACTTTTGATATCACCTGCAGCGTCAGCACATTTGGACGAACCAGCATTGTAAACAACTTCAAGGGAATTATTAAGAAATTATCCTCTTATCGTGGGCTTCAAAGGATTCTAAAGGTTGCTGGAGACGAGTGGAATTCGCAAAATCAGATTTTTCGGGACACTGACTTTTGGGAGGACGGTGCTGTTATGTGATCTCAACAGTCAGGTGATGTAAAGTAAACAATTTCTGAATAGGAATTATCATGCAGTCTGGAGAACACAGTTAGAGTACGCCTTCAAAAAGAAACGAATGCCTGTAGTTCTTTCTGTTGACTGGATCCCAATCCCAAAGCTAATATGCTGTGAACTTCAACATAAACATGTACACTGGAGGTTCACTGGAGGCTAATCCCAAACCTGATCTACTGTGAATTGCAGCATAAACATGTACTCAAATACTGACTTATATTTATGGATTCATTTACATACTTTCTAACTTAATCTCTTCTGATCTCTTACCTGCCAGAATTTAATGCACCGCTTTACCCTTACTAATTCGGTGCAGCTCTTTACCCAGACTTCGAAAATACCTAATTGTATAAGGAGATAACTCATTAAAAACTAATGAATTTTACGGAACTGAACTGAATATAAAATTTACGCCAAAGGCCATGCACTGGGACCTATGAGATCTTTCAGCGCTGAAACGAAAATTGAGAGGAGAAGGTTTGAAAGGTGTAACAGAAGGAAAACCTGCAGTTGCACTATGAATCAATTGTTAGGAGAGGGTGGAAAGAAAGATGGGAGAAAGAGAATATGAAAGGAGGTACATTAAATGGAACGTAAGGGGTTGCAGCTAGGGGCCGAGGGCACCCTGGAAAGAACCTTAAGTAATGCCTACAGTGCACCGCATGAAGTGCACTGATGGCAATATCCCCCTAAGGGGGAATAAGGTTTTATTGTTTCAAACATGCGATCAATGTTGTTGATTTTCTTTTACTGGACTCTGAGTGATCTTGCAAACTCTTTTCCTCATTTATGTCTTGACACTTTTGATAAGCAAATATCAAAGATCTCCTTTTGCTAGATCCTTCACATATCACCTAAAGTGGTTCTAAGAACCTCCATAGATGACTGATCAACAGGATTTCTGCTTTGGTCTATGAACAATGCTCGTTGCTTCAGAACTCACCATATCAGTCTATCAGCATCACTTACTGATAAGTGCCTTCTGACTGAGCTCTCTAAAAATCAAGGACGTTTGTCAATATATTTATCACCTGCTGAACCTTAAGGCTTATAAATAGTCTTTCTTTTGTCTTTAAGGCCTTTTTTTATAAATCTTTAACAACATACGAAACATGACTTTCCTCCCCCATCCGTACCAACGGCCACACACCAGGTCTTTCAGTTGAACTGCCATATCTCTGGTGCTCATTTCTAAATCAATTTTTCTTGCAATGGCTTTACTCTCCAGTCTTTATTGCGTATTCTGAGAAATCTGCCCGGAGTTCGCTTTTGTTAAAGTCTTATACGTTTCTCACAGGCGTTCAACAGTTCACCCTTTCCTGAACCTCCCAATATTTCGTGCTCAAGTACCTTTCATCTCAGGCTGATTTCACACCGCATGTTTCGTTTCAAGGCGTGGTCGTAAATCTTGCTAGGATAACTAGGAGAGCTAGACTATATTATCGTAAAGAGGCAGAACATAATATTCATCTGAATTAATTGTGAAAGCGCCAGACGATTATTTAGCAAGGTGAAACATTAAAAGCAGTTTTTCTTAACTATCGAGAGTCAGAATAAATAGAGAAATGGTTATCTACAGCCCGTCTTGCGTGCTATTTCTTATTTTTTGTCAAGGTATCAAACCGTTATGTCTTCTACGTACATTTTTTTTATAATCTGGCGTTTATAAATAGTCTCGGCTGTTTCAATTTTGCTTTCCGGGAAAACTTTCAATAAAGTATCTGTAATATGGGTCACTAAAAAATATCTCAGACTTCTCTGACACTTTATCTACTCTATCTTGAGTTTTATTTAATCATAAAATTAAGGATCTCATTTGTCACTATTCTGCCGTAGTAGTCCTAATGCTAAACTTTTGTCAAGAAAAACGGAAGTCCTGATATGTGGCAAATCTTTCTACTTTTCTGAAATCTATTAGCTTCTTCAGAATATATATATATATATATATATATATATATATATATATATATATATATATATATATATATATATATATATATATATATATATATATATATATACACACACACACACAAATATCCATTTGCAACGTTGCTCTCATACTGAAATGCTTCTCATTATATTTTCTTTCTTCACAATAAATTCGCCTATTCGATGTCCGTGCCCAGAAACGTTAGGTTTTCTTTCTTTTTCTTCTTTTCATCACTAAACGCTTTTGCTCCAGTCATACACCATCTCATCAACAGCCCCCTGCTGCTTCGAAAGTTCTTTTTCTGTTTTCTGAAAACAAAATGTCGAATTCCCTCACAACTTTTGTATTCCCCAACTTGTACGTTAGAATATGAATCAGGATCCAGCTGCCATCAAGAGTTCTATCCTTCGTTTTACTCTCTCTCTCTCTCTCTCTCTCTCTCTCTCTCTCTCTCTCTTCTTCTTCTTCTTCTTCTTCTTCTTCTTCTTCTTCTTCTTCTTCTTCTTCTTTTATACCCAGGCTCAGTAACCTTATCCTTTCGGTTCGACTGTCTGCTTCCTTCCGTACGTCAAATAACTCGCCTTCCGAAGCATCCACGCTTTCATATAATATTATTACATTCGCATATACTGTAAAGGAATGCACTGAATGCCCGTCGCCTTTCTCTAGTCTCACGTTTGACGATTTTGTGAAATTTATATTTGAATAAATTCCACCGGTAAACACAGAGTGTATACCACGCAATCCCTCATTATATTTAGTGCATATTCCTCAACAAAACCGAGGGTTCAATCCCTTATTTTCTCATTCCAATCTCCTT
>NC_089767.1:24004508-24012008 GCF_040412425.1 Macrobrachium rosenbergii | reverse complement strand
GCAGACCACTGAGCTGATTAACAACTTTCCTAGGGCTGGCACGAAGGATTAGATTTATTTTATGTGGCTAAGAACCAACTGGTAACCTAGCAACGGGACCTACAGCTTACTGTGGAATCCGAACCACATTATGACGAGAAATGAATTTCTATCACCAGAAATAAATTCCTCTAATTCTTCATTGGCCGGCCGGAGAGTCGAACGCTGGGCCAACAGCGTGCTAGCCGAGAGCTCTACCAACCCCATCCAATGAAGAACTTTACCTGGATTTGTAACTTTCAGTATATACACGAGAATTAGTTTTCACATATTTACTGTAACTTACAGTATATACACTTACAGCTTAGAATGACTGTTCTAGCCTGATCTCATTCAGTTATTTACTTTCTCCATTATAACCAGACTGTGAACGAAGCGTGAGGTTGTTACACCCATGACTATTTGAGCAATGCGTAACCACAGAATTACGTGCAAGCAAGGTAACCCACCCAGTTACCGGTGTGGCTTAAAGTTAATTGACTCACAGTAGAACTAGTTTTTGGGTCGGTAAGAAATGTTATCAGTATTAGCCAGGACCCTTACAAACTGATATAACATTTTATTGTCATCTGCAAATTTTCAAGGTATATAAGGAGTAACTGAAATGTTAGGAGATATACCAGCTGACAGTGACTTATGATTTTTATATAATAATTCTATACATGCATCACTAACAAGTAAATGGTCGCATCTTTACAGAATTCATCATCAGGCTACTTTCCAAAACTGTGGATTGTGAACTTAAAACGCCTCCTGACTATGACATCCATTTCATCTGTTGTAACATTAAGTTTTGATTATTATTAGTTTACTTATTACTATCCGGCAATAGCTCCCTTTCCAATGGCAATTATATTCCTAGTCACACATAACGGAGTTAATTGTTGTTTAAACAATTTTTTTATAACTGGCGCTTTTCGGAAGTATCTCCAGCACTTTGTAAATGATCCTTATTATTCGTAAGTGTCTCCAGCACTTTGTAAATGATCCCTATCATTCGTAAATATCTCCAGCACTTTGTAAATGATCCCTATTATTCGTAAGTATCTCCAGCACTTTGCAAATGATCCCTGTTATTCCTAAGTATCTCCAGCACTTTGTAAATGATCTCTACTATTCGTAAGTATCTCCAGCACTTTGTAAATGATCTCTACTATTCGTAAGTATTTCCAGCAC
This sequence comes from Macrobrachium rosenbergii, assembly GCF_040412425.1. Lineage (NCBI taxonomy): Eukaryota > Metazoa > Arthropoda > Malacostraca > Decapoda > Palaemonidae > Macrobrachium > Macrobrachium rosenbergii. The sequence goes on along the minus strand of NC_089767.1, from coordinate 24,010,793 downwards.
TTTGTAAATGATCCTTATTATTTGTAAGTAACTACAGCACTTTGTAAATTATCTCTACTATTCGTAAGTATTTCCAGCACTTTGTAAATTATCCTTATTATTCGTAAGTATCTCCAGCACTTTGTAAATGACCCCTATTATTCGCAAGTATCTCCAGCACTTTGTAAATTATCCTTATTATTCGGAAGTATCTCCAGCACTTTGTAAATGATCCCTATTATTCGTAAGTATCTCCATAACTTTGTAAATTATCCTTATTGTTCGTAAGTTTCTCCAGCACTTTGTAAAGGATCCTTATTATTCGCAAATATCTCCATTTGTAAATGATCCTTATTATTCGTAAGTGTCTCCAGTACTTTGTAAATTATCCTTATTATATGTAAGTGTCTCCAGCACTTTATAAATGATCCTTATTATTCGTAAGTATCTCCTGCACTTTGTAAATGGTCCTTATTATTCGTAATTGTCTCCAGCACTTTGTAAATGATCCTAATTGTTCGTAAGTATCTCCAGCACTTTGTAAATGATCCCTGTCATTCGTAAGTATCTCCAGCACTTTGTAAATGATCCTTCTTATTCGCAAGTATCTCCAGCACTTTGTAAATGATCCTTATTATTCGTAATAAGTATCTCCAGCACTTTGTAAATGATCCTTATTATTCGTAAGTATCTCCAGCACTTTGTAAACGATCCTTATTATTCGCAAGTATCTCCAGCACTTTGTAAACGATCCTTATTATTCGTAAGTGTCTCCAGCACTTTGTAAATTATCCTTATTATTCGTAAGTGTCTCCGGCACTTTGTAAATGATCTTTATTATTCGTAAGTATCTCCAGCACTTTGTAAACGATCCTTATTATTAGTAAGTATCTCCAACACTTTGCAGGTTCCACTTCCCTTCCAAAAGTCATTTCCTGCACGTTGCTATCGGTATGTTTCCCGGAGGCACCACCAACTAATTCCTTCTCTTCGACATCCGAGATAAATGCAGGGGAATAATATTTTGACCCAATGAATTTGCTGAGCCAAAAGCAACCCCTTTACTTAGTTTTAGTATGGAGAATATTCCAAATACCTACAAAAGGAACGGGGGCGTATTAACTTCATCCTAGGAGTGAGTGACATAAAAACAGTTTTCAGGGCTTCTCGAATTCTTCGCAGTTAGCTTCTGTTGCTAGGACGGTCGTAATCCGATTACAGAAACAGCGGTTTAGTTTCATTTAATATTTGTTCCTTGGTCTGCAGTTTCCACCGTACCTTGATCTCTCTCTCTCTCTCTCTCTCTCTCTCTCTCTCTCTCTCTCTCTCTCTCTCTCTCTTTGTGGGGATATTTTATTTTCATATTCTCCAAATCATTTTGAAATTGTCGACTCAAAGCGACTCAATACGACCTTAGCAAAACAGAATTCTTTCTCTTAACTGGTCCCTTTGTAGGGTGGTAAGTTCATGAGGAAATTTTTCTTTTCCTGTAACTTTTTTATTACCAGCGTTTTCTCAGGTTGTCTAGAAAGTGGGGCATGGAAGTGTGTAATGAATTTAATTCTTGTTTTCCTTTTATTTTCCTAAACTTTTCGCCTTTATTTGTTAAGCTTTCCTTTCGACCTCCTGATTTAAATCATTTTTACAACGTCTCCTCTTTTACGTTATTGTATTTCAAAGTCGGTATCCACTTACATCAACTTGCATTTTTCTGTGCTTGTTCATTATTCCACTAAATTCTGCTACAAACTTATTACATTTTACATGAGTTTGACATACTAATCAGTTATTATCTGCCGATACAGTCATTAGCGACTAATGATCTACTTTAACAGTATTCGCGTTCATAATTGACAAGTACATGAATGACGCAATTAGGCAAACATCCCATTCAATCGTATCTTGTTACGCCCTCTCTCTCTCTCTCTCTCTCTCTCTCTCTCTCTCTCTCTGTCTTTGCCTTGCTCTCTCTCTCTCTCTTTCTCTCTCTCTCTCTCTGCCTCCCCTCGCTCTCTCTCTCTCGCTCTCTCTCTCTCTCTCCTCAGGATGCTTGCAGCACTGCAGATACGGACATACCGTTCATGTACAGCAGTTTGCATACTAAAAAGCGCCACACACACACACACACACACACATACACACATCACAACAAGTAAGATGCAACCCAACCATATCTCATCCCACGGGCCTCATTATATAGATCATTACATAACTCGTACGTATAACTCATACACATGCATGTAACTCCTCTCACGTCCAATAAAAATGTATGGCTTGCGCCCCGCGACCGCCCCCCAACCCCGGGGGAAGACTGAGGATGCCCCCAGATCCCAGTGCAATTTTCCACGTTACCAAGGAAGTCAAGTAATGAAAAGTCGATATGAGTCATCTGGAACTATAAATTTGTGCCTGTTCGTTGCCATACTGTTATTTCTCACAAGATTCTGCAAGGATTCTTGACTTGGATTACCAAAGGATTCAAGAAATACCTGAAAGGGTTTCTCGTAAGGGGACGATTCTCTACACAAATGCCTTCCGTTTTTTTATTTTCTCTATCATACAGGCCGTGTCCCACTTTCTTTTTTTAGCTTGTTCATGCAATCTGTTTCCTACCATTCTTTTTTCCACCGTTTTGTAACCCTATAACTTCTGTTCTTCATTTTCTCTTTCATACAATTAGCCTTCCACTTCCTTTTTATATTGTTCATACAATCAGCTCCTCATTTCCTATTTACAACTTGTTCATGTACTCAGCTTCCCAGTTTTTTTCAACTTGCTCATACAATCAGCTTCCTACTTGCTTTTTCAGCTTGTTCATACAATCAGCTTCCAACTTGCTTTGTCAACTTGCTCATACAATCAGCTCCCACTTGCTTTTTTCAATTTGCTCATACAATCAGGTTCCAATTTCCTTTTTTCAACTTGCTCATACAATCAGGTTCCAGCTTTCTTTTTTCAGCTTGTTCATACAATCAGCTTCCTACTTTCTTTTCTCAACTTGTTCATACAATCAGGTTCCTAATTTCTTTTTTCAACTTGTTCATACAATCAGGTTCCAACTTTCTTTTTTCACCTTGTTCATACGATAAGGTTCCAACTTTCTTTTTTCAACCTGTTCATACAATACGGTTCCAACTTTCTTTTTTCAATTTGTTCATACAGTCAGGTTCCAACTTTTTTTTCAACTTGTTTGTACGATCAGGTTCCAACTTTCTTTTTTCAACTTGTTCATACAATCAGCTTCCTACTTTCTTTTCTCAACTGGTTCATACAATCTTCTTCCTACTTTCTTTTCTCAACTTGTCCATGCAATCATCCTTCAACTTTCTTTTTTCAACTTGTTCATACAATCAGGTTGCAACTTTCTTTTTTCAACCTGTCATACAATCAGGTTTCCGATAACTTTTTTCAGCTTGTTCATAAATCAGGTTCCCAATTACTTTTTCAACTTGTTCCTAAACATATACCTTTTGTTCTTCCTTTTTTCTATCACAAAGTCAGTTTCCTGTTTTATTTTTTCTTCTTGTTCATGTAATCAGTTCCCACTTTCTCTTTTCAACTTGTTCATACAATCAGCTTCCTAGTTTCTTTTTTCAACTTTTTTCTACCATACCATCGGATACTTATTTTCCTCTTTTAACTTGTTTATTTAAACAAAATGGATGTCTAACGACCCGAAATCGGCAATGGGATGTAATGGGCCATTCATCTTTCAATAAGGATTCACTGAGGCGTTGGTATCGCTCGCCGATTCAATAAAACGCCTTTTAATTCCTTTTATAGAAGGGAAACCTTTCAAAGCCATAATTGGAGTTAATGTAGTTTAAATAATTCTTAAAGAAAGATACAGTGTTGTATTATATCGTAGGGTTATTTTCTGACTACAGAGCTTTCTCTCTCTCTCTCTCTCTCTCTCTCTCTCTCTCTCTCTCTCTCTCTCTCTCTCTCTCTCTTAAAGAAAGAGATAGCGTTGCAATGAATTGAAGGTATATATCACCTCTCTCTCTCTCTCTCTCTCTCTCTCTCTCTCTCTCTCTCTCTCTCTCTCTCTCTCTCTCTCTTAAAGAAAGAGATAGCGTTGAAATGAATTGTAGGTATATATCCTACCTCTCTCTCTCTCTCTCTTAAAGAAGGAGATAGCGTTGAAATGAATTGTAGGTATATATCTCTCTCTCTCTCTCTCTCTCTCTCTCTCTCTCTCTCTCTCTCTCTCTCTCTCTCTCTCTTAAAGAAAGCGATATTGTTGTAACAAATTGTCGGATATATTTTCACAGATTTTCTCTCTCTCTCTCTCTCTCTCTCTCTCTCTCTCTCTCTCTCTCTCTCTTAAAGAAAGACATAGCGTTGCAATGAAGTGTAGGTATATATCGTACCCCCTCTCTCTCTCTCTCTCTCTCTCTCTCTCTCTCTCTCTCTCTCTCTCTCTCTCTCTCTCTCTCTCTCTCCTAAAGAGAGTAATAGTGTTGTAACAAATTTTCGAGATGTATTTTAGCTAGATCTCTCTCTCTCTCTCTCTCTCTCTCTCTCTCTCTCTCTCTCTCTCTCTCTCTCTCTCTCTCTCTCTCTCTTAATTAGGTATTTTTTCCACAAATTACTCCCCCGCTTACTTTGCATAATGTCAGCTATGCATAAATGAATAGAAATCACACTCCGGAGTAAATCCCGAGTATAAATGCAGTGAATATTCGGTGCCTGAGACGAAAAAAAAGGCAGAAGATATTTCTTTTAAGAATCCTGTGGCATAATACGATTCATTATAGTTAATTCCCACTTCGTAGTCGCTTATACGTGGAGATTTTATTAGTCAGATATCCTAGAGAGAGAGAGAGAGAGAGAGAGAGAGAGAGAGAGAGAGAGAGAGAGAGGCAGGATGTATCCCGATAATTTGTTACAACACTGTCTCTTTCTTTAGAGAGAGAGAGAGAGAGAGAGAGAGAGAGAGAGAGAGAGAGAGAGAGAGAGAGAGATCTAGGTAGGATATATTCCGATTTGTTACAACACTGTCTCTTTCTTTAGAGAGAGAGAGAGAGAGAGAGAGAGAGAGAGAGAGAGAGAGAGAGATCTAGGCAGGATATATTCCGATTTATTACAACACTGTCTCTTTCTCTAGAGAGAGAGAGAGAGAGAGAGAGAGAGAGAGAGAGAGAGAGAGAGAGAGAGAGAGAGAGAGATCTAGTTAGGATATATCCCTTCAATTTATTACAACACTATCTCTTTCTTTAAGACAGACAGACAGGCAGAGAGACACGTATAATTTCATTAAAACAAAACGAGTCATGCTCATAGAAGCGATTTATGCTTCATGGCGACATTAACTCGAATATTTTTTTTTTTTTACTTACAGTTGAACAGAATGAGACATTGTTAATGAACCTTAAGTAATGATTACAGAAGACGGTAGTGTTGGAATACACTGTTGGGATATATGTCAATAAAAGTCCTTAAAGTCTCTCTCTCTCTCTCTCTCTCTCTCTCTCTCTCTCTCTCTCTCTCTCTCTCTCTCTCTCTCTCTCTCTCTCTCTCTTACCTATGTCCACCTTACTGGTATTATATAACATACATTTGAAAATTAAATTCACAAATCATTAAAGTCTTATTCTTATATCATCAGAGAGTTATCATCTATAGTATGAGAATAGACTATAACTGTACCTGATGATTCCCTTCCCTTGAAATGTGTCTTTACGTATAAAAGAAAATACTCATTAGCAAGACTACATTCTGAGTTAAATAAAGATTTGAGATCAGCAGAATATGGGAGAGAGAGGACTAGATTTTAACGACAAAGGGTATTTCTCGCCTGTTACGAAATAAAACCACAAATATAGAGAGCTCTTATCCAACTCCGAAATCCCAATTGATATGATGCAAGAATCCAAAAGTCTTCGAAGCGAATTAAGATTAAAGGAACGTAAAGACTTTTGAATATAATATAATATAATATAATATAATATAATATAATATAATATAATATAATATAATATAATATAATATAATATAATATAATATAATATATAAATGTATGTATGTATGTATGTATGTATGTATGAATGTATGTACGTATGTGTGAGGAATATACGTGCGTGCTTATATGCCCAGTAAAAGGCAAAATGGCAATTGTTTGGACTGCGCCTGCAATTGCAATGTGAAAATCATAATCACGCAATGGAATAAGAGAGGGGGAAAATGGGAACACTACAGGGAAAGAAAAGAGGGGAAAAAGGTGAGAGCCGATGCAAAATGCTAGGGGGGGAAAGGGGAAAGAACGTGAACAAAAGTTTTCGAGGAAAAGGAAAAAAAGGAGAA
>NC_089767.1:23974508-23999508 GCF_040412425.1 Macrobrachium rosenbergii | reverse complement strand
CCAAGAAAGCATGGAACTTTTTCTGAATAAATACTCCATTAGATACCATCCAGTTTGAATGAGGTCCTTTTAGTAATTCCACAATTGCACAGAACAACTGTGTATGTGATAAAGTTTATATATATATATATATATATATATATATATATATATATATATATATATATAAATTTCTGACTCACATCAGGAACGAAGACCAGAGCACCGCCAACCAGACCACACAAGTCATATAAGAAGCTGGAACCTGAGTACAACTGTACCCAAGGAAATACCTGGGCAGGCTAACTGCTTGCATACCAGCGTGTTTTCCCCAACTTCCTGACTAAATATATATATATATATATATATATATATATATATATATATATATATATATATATATATATATATATATATATATATATATATATATATATATATATATATATATATATATATATATATATATATATATATATATATATGCATGTGTGTGTGGGTGGGCGTGGGTGTGTGTGTAACACACATCTGTATTACTATATTTTGGCAAATATATTTAACATGAAAGTGTTTTTTTACTTCACTTTCTTTTCATTCTGCTCTTTTTATTACACTGCTCTAGATTAAAACAACTGAACCTTAAAATAAAATCTAAATGATTATCCTAGCATACAAACTCACGTTACAAATTTCGTCAGTACATTACGAATGCAGTTTAACGCAGCTTTGCATGCCGAGAAAAAAATATATATCTCTGATACCATTTCTATCGGATATTTCTTGACTGCAAAATAAAGACATTTCTGTGTTCAGTAGCCTACACCTCAAAATTGCATTTTTACTTCGCCGAAACTGGAATGTTAAATTTAGGCCAAAGGCCAAACGCTGGGACCCATGACGTCATTCAACGCTGAAAATAATGTTGAGACAATTGTTAGGAGAGGGTGGAAAGTAAGATGGAAGAAAGAGAATATGAGCTGATGTAAAGTAAAAGGAATAAAAGGGGTTGCAGCCAGGGGCCGAAGGAACGCTGCAAAGAACTTTAAGTAATGCCTACAGTCGCGGTACACTGACGGCACTATCCCCTAACAGAGATTTTTACTTAATATTGATGTTATTTACTTAATATTCACGTTGTTTTAATTTTATTGAAATACAGTGGTAAAGAGTGATAACTGAGCCGTATAACCATTCAACACAAGCGTCCCAGTATTAAAACTAACTTTACACAGGTTGTTCAAAGAGAGATATGGGCCTTGCTGTCGGGGTGTCACCAAAACATAATGTTGATGAACACTGAATTTTATATGGCTGAATAACTAAACGCACCTAATGAAGTCAGTCCATTTTTAATGGCGTTCATGTAACAATTTCATGATTAAAAGATTCACAAAAACGTGTAAATAATATTTTTATGGGCCCTTTTATCCCCATAGTACACTGTTAGATTACAATAAAAGACATTCATGTAACAATATATATATGTGTGTGTGCATTACCTACCAAAAGTAAATAAAAACTCTTACATTCTATCAACACTGAATCTTTGCCTAATTAAGCATAAATTAATTCCTAGGTAAATAAATAATCTGTGACAAAACTCACATACAAAAATGAACATTATTATTATTACTCAAAAGATAAACCCCTATTCGTATGGAACAAGACTACAGGGGCCACTAACTTGAAATTCAAGCTCCCAAAGAATATGGCGTTCACCTGAAAGAAGTTACAAAAGATAACAGGAAATACAGAAAGAAGAGACCAGTTATTAGAAAAGAAAAAGAAATATTAATTCATTCATTCATTCATTCATTCATTCATTAAAAATGATTGGTTAATTAATTAATTTATTTATTTATCTACGTATATTTGTCTGTTTAATGTAATTGATGAATTAATTAAATAAATAATTAATTAATCAATCAATTAATTAATACCATACAAATACAACATAGGAAAATGAGTGATGTCACTTACCTCTCATGTAGATGTAGGCCACGCCATTCATGTTGGGCCTGGTGAGGACCACCAGGTTTAGGACATCCCCTAGGACGCCTAGGCAGACCAGCACGGGTAGGATGATGCCATAGGCGATGTATTTCACCTGTAGTGGGAAGAAGATAATATAAAGGATTAAACATTTGATGGTGATTTCAATTATATATGTTATATATATATATATATATATATATATATATATATATATATATATATATATATATATATATATATATATATATATATATATATATATATATATATATATATATATATATATATATATATATATATATATATATATATATATATATATATATATATATGTTTTTGTGTTTCTTTGAAATGTATTTTATCTGTATCAAAATCTATGACGGAACAGGATTTGTAAACTATCTTCCTTCACTGTATACACTTTATATATTTCTTTTGAATTAAATTAATCGAGTTTATGCAAAAGCTTTTTCGTATAAAGCTGGATTCTGCACTATTGCTTTTCAGTGTTAGTGAATTATTTGAATAAACTATTGTGTTAGCTTGTTCAATTGCCAGCATTAATTTTTCCGCGGACATGAACAAAAAGTGATTGCTCATTCAGGCAGTTTAGTTTCTCTTACATGATGTAAATTCATAAAGCCTCTGAACTTCTGGCTCAATAGTCACAAGATTGCAATCTCTCTCAGGAACAGTGTATTAAATTCACTTCACTCAAGAATATTAAATCACATCTAACTACAAACATTCTTCTTGTATTTTAGTTCTCTCAAGAATATTTAAGACGAATCTTCCTATAAACATTCTTCTTACATTCAGTTCTCTCAAGAATATTTAAGACAAATCTTCTTATAAACATTCTTCTTACATTCAGTTCTCTCAAGAATATTTAAGACAAATCTTCCTATAAACATTCTTCTCACATTCAGTGCTCAAGAATATTTAAGACTACAGATATTCTTCTTACATTCATCTGAAGACAAATCTCCCTATAAACATTCTTCTCACATTCAGTTCACTCAAGAATATTGAAGACAAATCTCCCTACAAACATTCTTCTTACATTCAGTTCTCTCAGAATATTTAAAACAAATCTCCCTATCAACAAATCATGAATGTTTAAGACAAATCTCCCTGTCAACATTCTTCTTACATTCAGTTCTCCCAAGAATATTTAGGACAAGTCTCCCTATAATCATTCTTCTTACATTCACTTCCCTCAAGAATATTTAACACAAGTCTCCCTGCAAACATTCTCCTTACACTGAGTTCTCTCAAGAATATTTAAGACAAATCTCCTTATAAACATTCTTCTTACATTCCGTTCTCCCAAGAACATTTAAGACTATAAACATTCTCCTTGCATTCATTTCTCTCAAGAATATTTAAGACAAATCTTCTTATAAGCATTCTTCTTACATTCAGTTCTCTCAAGAATATTTAAGACAAATCTTCCTATAAACATTCTTCTTACATTTAAATCTCACCAGACTTAGTTCCTTCTTGTATCCAAAATTCTTGTCTTCCTTCCTCCTAGCACTGAGTTACCCTTCATCTATTCTTTCTACCCTCTTCTCTTCCCCTGCAAAACTCTGATTTCAATATCCTGCCTTCCACTTCTTTGTTTCTTCGATGCTGCTCAAACATTCCAGCTGCATCAAAGAACACCATTTAAGAACTTTCCAGACTTCTCCTTTTCTTTTTCCTATCTTGGTATCTCTCCTCGCGCATCTATCTTTCTTCGTGCTTTCTTAATTCCGGGAATTCAGATTCACTCGTTGTGATATTATTCATATCAACGTTTAAAGGCTTTCTCTCAGTTACATTTCAACAAATTAAACTTTATGCTGCATAGATTAAAACACATTGTACATATTTTGAGAATATCGTGCTAACTATTAAGAGTCTTAGAAAACAAATGCTTTTGCTAATATATTTGTCATTTCAACCGTTCTCCGTTATTCTGTTACTTTCATTTTCTTTCTGTCGCACAAACATATCAACACAAACCAAACCAAACACCTGTTACATTAAAATCGCCCATGACAATCGTCTTTTGTTTCTTCCAATTTTAGATAATAAAAGACTGAGCAAACATAATGTTTACAAGTTCTTTGCTCTCCTAACTGTTTGCGACTGTAACAGATGTGAGAAAAAACAGACGTGTATCCCTCAGTTCTTTAATGTTTGCCTCACAACACAGCTCACTCCTCTCTAGAGACATGTTTTTGCCACATGACCGCAGTACCTTCCCTGCCATTTCTCTGTCATTATATTTTTGTCAATATTTGTAGTAACCTAATAATTTCACCAACCAGAATTGCAACCAAGGATTTCCCAAACAATGTTAATTTACAGTATAGTTTTCCCCCCTTTGTTTCAGTAGCAAAAGTGTTGTAGGTTACAAATACAATTTCTTGACCATGATAATTATATATAGGCTATATATATATATACATGTATATACGTATGTATGTATATACGAATATATTAATATAATATATATATATATATATATATATATATATATATATATATATATATATATATATATATATATATATATATATATATATAGACTTCATGGTGGCGCAGGGTATGATTCTTGGCTACCAGTCGAGGGGGCCGGGTTCAAATCCCGCCGCTCACTGATGGCTCGGACTGCGCCACTGCAAAAATCCGGCAGCCCATCAACCTAACGGTCTGAAAAAACCCGAGAGGTTCACTAGGAGAATAGGTACTGATCCTCGGGCTGGGAAGTTGAACAGGGGCCTAGCGACACACTGGCCATGTGTCATAGGCATTGGGACCTGTCCCCCACTGGCTGTCGGCCTAAGAAACAGGAGATCAGCGCCTGCCCTATAAGCCTACAGAGGTCCAGGAGGACTTTAACTTTTAACTTTAAATCTTCTTCTCCTTTTAACGTGCTTTTATTCCCATTTTTGTATGGGGTAAGCACGATGCCTTCTTTTGAAGGACTTTTTGATTTGGCTTTGGGGTAGACCTGTGGTCTCGATCGGCTGAGCCATCGAGGCTCTTAACTTTTAACTTTAAAATATATATATATATATATATATATATATATATATATATATATATATATATATATATATATATATATATATATATATATATATATATATATATATTACACAATATGTATATATATACACTTTTATGTGAGATTATAAGTTTATGCAGACAGCCAAAAATAACTCTCCGAAAACAACTTCGATCACTCAGTGGACTTCACAAAACAGAAAGATATATATAAATATACGGTCCAACACTCAAATTTCGAATCCACCATGACTTTGGAACTGTCTTCAAAATGGCACCCATTGGATTTCACGACCTCATTTCTGACCATAACTTGAGGCACAGTGTGCATAAAGAGGCATTTTTTTATTGCCTTTGCCGATGTTTCCGCCATCAGCAGACCAGCGGTAAGGGAAAATGCAGCCATATCTGCCCTTCCCGCGTTGTGAAATTCGAGATGTCGGTCAGTATTTCCTGCAGACTTTCCACTTTTTCATCTGAAAGTGAAACTCGTGTCACGTTTATTAGCCACATTTTTTTTAAAGACGCGATTATTGAGAAGACTTAATTTCTGATTAATTTTTTTAGTGTTGTCTGTCATTGAAAATGGTGATGCTGTTATGAAATTTCATATCTCAATACCATCACTTTAGTATGAAAATATCCGAAGATTATGGATGGCAGATGATGTAGCTTAAACCTAAAAATATAAAATTTCTAAAAAAAATAAAAAATAAAAATTTTACTTAAATAATTTTAAAAAACGCTGGATATTTTCCACATCACAACTAGTCTGTTTTTACCTTCAAAACTGCAAAAATGTCAAATAATTATCCCTACATGTACCCTAAATCAACATATCGCTAGAATAAAATATCATGATGTCTATACAATAGCCTTTTCTTTACTTGGATGTATCACTGAATATCAGTTGTGAAGCTGATCTGATTTTGCATTTCTAAATTAATACAATATTTTAGTTTGATACCAATAGGCTATGAAAGGGGTAAATATGGTGCTTAGTTTATGGCCGAGATCTGGAAAAAATTGCATTCTGAATGAGAAGGATAGTTTCCATTACTCTTGATTAGCTGATACTCTGAACAGCGGGCAGGACTGAACTGGACTGAACTGAATATAGAATTTAGGCCAAAAGCCAAGCACTAGAACCTATGAGGTCATTCAGCGCTGAAATGGAAACTGACAGTAAAAGGTTTGAAAGGTGTAACAGGAGGAAAACCTCGCAGTTGCACTAGGAATCAATTGTTATGTGAAGATGGAGGAAAGTAAGATGGAAGAAAGAGAATATGACAGGAGGTACAGTAAAAGGAACGAAAGGAGTTGCAGTTAGGGGCCGAAGGGACGCTGCAAAGAACATTAAGTACAACGGGCAGGACACCAAAAGCAAAAGAGTTATGACTGAAAACATGGACTATGCATCTAAGGGGATCCAGAATCGCGAACACCTCTAAAATTGCGATAGGACTTTGAACGTCGTAAAGACACATATTTTCCTTATATGGGAAGTCAAAATAGTGATGAAACTTAAGTCTCGCAGAACTGTAAGGGAACGGAGTTTGATAACCCACACTAGTCCATAGACTAAAATATTTATTTGCGTATGAGTCTGTATAAAGTTATAAAGCGATGAATTTGTTACAGAAGGGTAAGTCTAAATATAAATTATGAACTGGGAGGAAAAATGTTGGAGCTCATGAATTTCATGGCAATCAACCGTGGCAATAAAATTGGTGAGATGAATTACAAATTAAGAAAGGAATGAAAAAGATAGATATGCTCGTCTGGGCGTCTAAATTCATGCTTTACTGAACATGAATTACTATTGTTCATATTCATATTTCATTTTTCTTTTAGCTATTTAGGGCAGCATATTCTGTCTAAACTGAAATTTCCCCTGATAATGAGGTGATTTTAAATTTCGGCTATTTTTTTGGCTAATATTTTCTTGTAATGGCAGAATTTTAATGACACATGAAAAGGTATTTTGGTAATCAAATAAAATCTGTTCAACTGATGCTGTAATTCTGTTTCACAGAGCATAATAATAATAATAATAATAATAATAATAATAATAATAATAATAATAATAATAATAATATTGATGAACACTATGTAGCTTTCCCTCTCTCTCTCTCTCTCTCTCTCTCTCTCTCTCTCTCTCTCTCTCTCTCTCTCTCTCTCTCTCCATTGTCTCGACATCCCGAGCATTGGAGCTCGCTGCCACTTCGTCTTCATCTATCCAGCATGACATAGGCGTATCTCGATTTAATTCCGGACGTCATTTCAAAACCCGCCATATTTCCCGTTATCTTCGAAGACCAGCTGCGGCCCCGCGCTCCGAAATTCTCCGAGACATTCCGAACGACACCTGCCACGGATTTCTCTCTGCATTGTTCCAGTTGTCTCTTTGGCTCCGAAGATTTGCGTCTTCGCGAGAGTTCAGTTTTCTCATCGACACGAAAGCTACTCAAGATTGGCCATGTGAAGTCCCTTTCTGGTTTCAATGCTTTTTATATATCTATTTAAGGTCCGGCTTATTATTAATTTTGGGTGAGGGGACCGGAAGTTCAGGCATCTCTTTTAGCATGCCCCAACCCCCGCCCACCCGCCTTATTTTTCACTCTTCCAATATGTCTGTCTTTTTATTTATCTTATTTTTTTACAAAGGGTTGGCCATAAAACGAAAGGGTGAGACATATTGGTCTATGTGAGGAGGGCCGTTTTGGAGAGCCTGACTACTAGGGCTTCATATTTCTCTGTGGTTTATCCGTCTCGTTCTTGTTTTATTTCCATTTTTTGAATCGTTGCATTCCGTTAAAATTCTAGGCAAGGATTTTACATTTGGTGATTTAAAACTTCCTTATATTTATATATATATATATATATATATATATATATATATATATATATATATATATATATATATATATATATATATATAACTATATCACATACACAACTGTTCTGTGCATTAGTAGAATTACTAAAGGGACCTCATTCAAACTGGATGGTATCTAATGTAGTATTTATTCAGGAAAAGCTACAAGCTTTCTTGGATAAACAGTCCACATTATCTAGTATCTATGATAGTGTGGACTGTTTATCCAAGATAAATACTCCATTAGATACCATCCACTTTTAATGATATATATATATATATATATATATATATATATATATATATATATATATATATATATATATATATATATATATATATATATATATATATATATATATATATATATATATATATATAATATACATATACATATATATACATATACATATATATATGTATGTATATATATATAAACCTATTCATGTATATATATATATATATATATATATATATATATATATATATATATATATATATATATATATATATATATATATACTTATATATGTGTGTGTGTATCTTAATAACATCATGTACTGAAGGATATCTGTGAGTACAAAAAAGTTCTGAAAAGATTAGCTGAGGCTGAAAAATGGATCACAGCCTCAAGAGACGGTTTGGATATATGAAAAAATTTGGTTGGAGAAAAGAACGTAAGACTTCCAAGTCTTCAGATGGCTAAGGAACAGAAGCCATATAAGGTGCTGGATAGAGGGATTGAAAGAGGTATTACAACATGGGGCCCTTAATATCCATTAGATATTAAGGGCATTAGAGTGGCTATATGGCAGAAGTGAGTGAGATGTAGTGTATGGGGAATGAGGCAGGGCTGACTTGTCGCTAATGGTTCATTCTGTAATCCTCAGACGATAAGGCCTTGTCTTCTCTCTCTCTCTCTCTCTCTCTCTCTCTCTCTATCTAAATCCTGCCTACACAGCAAAAGAGTATCTGATTCCTAATCCCTTTTTACAGTATGCCTTTCCTTATATTTTTGGTAGTCCTAAAGAAACTATATATATATATATATATATATATATATATATATATATATATATATATATATATATATATATATATATATATATATATATATGAACCTTTTGGCATCCTGTAGCAATGTCTTCCAGAAAATAAGTCTGTGGATACAAATCTCTTAATAGATTTTTTTTTTATTTAATCGTTCGTGATAAATGCTTTGTTTATTTGATTGCTCATTAAAACTCAGTACATGATCTATTACTGGTCACATTCAAAGAAAGAGGAATGCGCAATAAATTTCGCTTTTCGTAAATTTGCTTTAGATTATTGCCGTCATGGCCATTGAACGAGTACATTTGTATGAATGTAATAAGAACCAAATAATTAGAAAAAATAATTATTTTTAAATAAGTAGTCACGTAAAATATTCCAAAAAACAGTTTGCTTCTAATGAACAAAATTCCAGGGCATAGTACGATGATTTATTACAAAGGCACTGCCCTTGATTATTGTGAGTCTCATTATAATTCATAGTTAATAATTTACAAAATGTGAAAGGTGACAAAACACGGATCTCTAATAGCACTCATAACTGTAATACATACAGGCTACTGACAATCAAAAATAATGTCACCAGCTGTTCATTCACATGGGTTTTGAGCATCAGATTTAAGAAACGACCTACATTTACATTAATTTGAAGTGTTATGCTTGAAATGAATGAGACTTTTTTTTCTGTGGACAATAACTCATCAATCACAATAAAGGCCATATCACACTCGCTTCCATAAACCTTAAACTTACCTGATTCGAAAGAATGAATAAGGGCGATTGAGCAGGTAAGAAGAGTTGAGGAGGAAAATATAATAAAAAGGCCTGCAAGAAAGTTATTAGGGTAGGACGAAGATGCGAAGGATGTAATGTGAAAAGCTGAGCTGACCATTCTTGATAGGAAAAGCAGGATGTATCAGAAAAATCAGAAAAAAAGATTAGAAGAAATTTGAAAGAATAATTGATCAGTACGAGAAGTTTAGCAGTATGGATGGTAGCATGTTTGGCTGACGAGAAAATATGGGTCATATATATACATATATATATATATATATATATATATATATATATATATATATATATATAAAATATATATATATATATATATATATATATATATATATATATATATATATATATATATATATATATATATATATATTTCTCATCACCCAAACATTCTAATATATATATATCCTGAACTTTTCTCATTACTGATCAATTATTCTCTTTAAAATTTTCTCTAGCTTCTTCTAACCTTTTTTCTGGTTTTTCTGACACATCCTGCTTTTCCTTTCAAGAATGGTCAGCTTAGTTTTTCACATTACATCCTTCGCATCTCCATCCTACCCTAATAGCTTTCTTGCAGGCCTTTTTATTATTTTTTCCTCCTCCACTCTTCTTATCTGCTCAATCGCCATTATTCATTCTTTCGAATCAGATAAGTTTAAGGTTTATGGAAGCGAGTGAGATATGGCCTTTATTGTGATTGGTGAGTTATTGTCCACATAAAAAAAATCCCATTCATTTCAAGCATAACACTTTAAATGAATGTAAATGTAGGTCATTTCTTAAATGATAGCATAATCTGATGCTAAAAACCCATGTGAATGAACAGCTGGTGACATTATTTTTGATTATCAGTAGCCTGTATGTATTACAGTTATGAGTGCTATTAGAGATCCGTGTTTTGTCAGCTTCCACATTTTGTAAATTGTAAACTATGAATCATAATGAGACTCACAGTAATCAATGGAAGTGCCTTTGTAATAAATGATCGTATTATGCCCTGGAATTTTGTTCATTAGAAGCAAACTGTTTTTCTGGGATATTTTACGTGATTATACTTTCTTAAAAATATATATTTTTTCTAATTCTTTGGTCCTTATTAAGTTCATACAAACGTACTCTTTCAATGACCATGATGGCAATACTCTAAAGCATACTTACAAAAAGAGAAATTTATTGCGCATTCCTCTTCTTTGAATGTGACCAGTAATAGATCATGTACTGAGTTTTAATGAGCAATCAAATAAACAAAGCATTTATCACGAATGATTAAATTAAAAAAATCTATTAAGAGATTTGCATCCACAGACTTATTTTCTGGAAGACACTGCTACAGGAGGTTCAAAGGTTTGTTTTACATTTCCAGAGAATGTGAGATCAGTTGCGTTGGAGCAAATTGTAGTTTGAGAAAGTCGAACAGTTGAATCGCTTTATATATTGAATAGTCTCACATACTCATTACTAAAATAAATGTATCAAATAAAGAGCCTAAATCCTATGTACACTGGAATGATGACATTGCATTTTTTAGCCTTTGTCCTCTACCAAAATTTATCCAGAAATATGTCAGACCAATTTGCAAAACATTTATTGATAAGTGCCACAGCTTGATACAAGGCACAACAATTTGTAAAACATTTATAGATAATAGCCAGAGCTTAATATTTGTAAATATGTATGCTTTCGAAAATGTACCTGAAGCATTCGAATGGCTTCATATATCTGTACCTGTTGAAGCACAAACGAAAGAGATACTGTACATGAACTTATGACAGACCAATTTGTAACACATTTATAGATAAGTGATACAACTTCATATCTGTGAACACTTATGTTTTCTCAAATGTACCTACAGCAGCTGAATGGTTTCCTATATCTGTAGCTGTTGAATCACAAACGGGAAAGACACTGTCCATGAATTGAATCAGAAACTGAAAAAAAGTCTTACAATGAAATATGTTGAAATATAGGTACATATTTCAACCCCCCAAAATGGGGTGGGGAAAGGTTGGGGAAGGGGGGGGGTGGCAAACTAATCCCACTTCATCCAGGCTTACCTGTTGTATATTAGGCGGAGTGGAGGACACCTGAGTCGCGTTGAATAATGCCTGACAGTCCAATATATCACGCTGGTCGCCGTGATCCCATAATTCGTCTACCCACGAGTGATTGAAGGCGCCCACGTCCAGGGGCGTCGTGCTACTGGAAAGCACGCCCATCCTCTGGGGTTTCAGGACGCCCTTCGAGAAGGGGGGCTGTTGGTGCTTATTCGGTTCTCTTCGCTTGCGAGGGAGTTTAATTAGTCGGTAAGTTGATTAACGACCGTGGGGTAGATTTCGCATGGGTGTTCATGTTTATATGTATCTTATTCTAGTTAATGGATTATACAGAGCTTGAATTTATACCTCTTGAACGCAAGTTCAGTAAATTCACTCATAGGGGAATAATTTCACTCCACCTGCGCGTTCATCTTGGATTCACCCACGCGAGTCACCTATTATCATTTTCACATCCATCTCCTGAGAGGAATCACTGTCATGATTTCAGGCTACGGGAATGTTGTTTAACTGAAGCAGTTCATTATACTCGGTTCATTATACTCCGTCCATAATAACCGTGGATTCCTGTAAACAAATCTCGTTTGCCACGCAGCGATATGTCACTGTCAGTTTGCCAAAGAAGCATTCATCATCGGCGCCACGTCACAATGGCTCTCGATTTCCAGAATAATGAACGGCGCAGATGTTCCGTTATGGATTTAATAAACGTTCATTGTTGAGACAGTTTCGTATAAAAGATACTGATGCAATTTCGGTGAACTTTCAATTATGTTTTTATGGTGCCTGGCCATTTTTAAAAACTTTTTTTTTTCCAGAGTGCGAATGAAGTTTATGCTGATGCTGTTCGCCGTTTCGTAACCGGATGTTTTCTGTTCTGAACCGGCTGTTGACAATAACTGATCTGAAAAGAATAGAAGACAAATATTAGCGATTGGATGCAAATATCATCAATTGCTCAATAAGCAAATAATAATTTAATTGGTCACGAAAACAAGGATGGCGTATATTTTGTCAGGGTCACCTGAAAAAAGCAATAAAATTTTTTTTTTTAAATTAACATAGATAATAGATACCTTCCAACATTAACACCAGGAATTATTGAGAGAATGAAGCTAATGAGGTTAAGAAGTAAGATAATATCTCCTTTCCTCTACAATAAAAAAAAAATTTTTCAATGCATTAATCGGTTAATATGAAGAATTAATTAACACAGAATGCTACAAATAAGGAGTCAGACGCTAATGAAGACGCGAAATGGAAATTTGTAATAAGTAAATAATAGACTATATACGCAATGGGTGTTTTGTGTTCTCAGCAACTCAGTGTTTTACGCCAGAGTACCAAATAACTATTTATTGCATACCAAACCTATGACTACTTTTATTTTGTTTTATCATAATCTGAATATATTAAATAAGAAGAATATGTATCAGTAACACCGTTACTAGAACACGTAGTAATATTTACAGTAAATTCTAGTATTTACAATAAATTCTACTCTTGTTAAGTGAAACACTGCAACGGTAAATGAACACAGGCGCCAAAGAAATCTGGACTGAAAAACTCCGTCTAAGGCTTGTTTAACCTAAAAGAGAATTGATCCAGACAGTAAAATCACGCTATGCCTAAAAGCCTGACTGAAGCCTAAGCCAAATTTTCTTCAGATTTAGGACTGAAACGATGTAGATTGCACTTTTTTGAATGAAGATGATTTTCAGAAAAAATCACATCATCAAAAAAAGAACAAAAACCAGTAAAAATATTAATCATTTGATCAAAGACGTGTCTTTGTATTTGTGTCTACAAAGACTTCATAGTTTTCCACTATACCTAAGAACCAGTTCATGAAAACTGCAAATATTGCCGTCGCATTTTTTTTTTCCGTTAGAGATTTTGAAGTCGAAAGAGTAAACTTCGCTGACCATAAAAGTTGGGACATCGCTTTTCGATAGTCCTGGAAGAAGTTCGTTCATAGTATCGCAAGCCGTACCTTTCACATAGATCAAAAATAATACTAACCCATTGTGATGTGTGTATATATATATATATATATATATATATATATATATATATATATATATATATATATATATATATATATATATATATATATATATATATATATATATATATATATATATATATATATATATATATTATATAAATTAGGAGACAAACAGACAAATGATTAGGTTGAAGTGAAGTGAGTCTGAACCAAAGTTAACTATAAAAGCTTCTTATGATAATGAAGCTTGCTGCATGATTTTGTATGTTATGAATAGGACAGCAACAAGACTGGCAATCACATATGTTAGTAAACCAACGTTTCGGAAACCCATTCCCATCTTCAGGTATACATAAAGTACGAAAATAAAATCAGGAAATTTTACACTAGGAGAACTCCCAAAATTTGATAAATTTTTTGTCTCTAAAGTATTTAGATTATTATTATATATCCTGATATCCTCTTTGTGTTTTTATGGTATAAATACAATAAAAACACAAAGAGGATATCAGGATATATAATAATCTAAATGCTTTAGAGACAAAAAATTTATCAAATTTTGGGAGTTCTTCTAGTGTAAAATTTCCTGGTTTTATTTTCGTATTTTATGTATGCCTGACGATGGGAATGTGTTTCCGAAGCGCTGGTTTACTAACATATGTGATTGCCCGTCTTGTTGCTGTCCTACTCATAATATACAAAATCATGCAGCAATCTTCATTACAAGGGGGAAACTTTTACTGTTAACTTTATTTCAGACTCACTTCACTTCAACCTAATCATTTGTCTGTTTGTCTCCTAATTTTTCTGCAGATGTTTCCTCTTGCTTTGTATCTTGATTAATGGAAAGCAATCACGAGAACTTGACAAGCTACGAGAATTAAAAAAAAAAAGCATAACATTCGTTTCAGTCCAACAGATGCAACATAGTAATAAGTAGTTTAGATCCAGTTCAACACCACGATGACGACTTTCCTGGACTTCTTCAGTTTCGTCAACCCTGTATTGTTTCCATTTTAAACAAGAGTTTGTCGTCATTTAAGATTTAATTACTAAATTTTAATCAGTGCCTCTACTCCAGTGGTCCGTCTCTCAATGGTACAAAAAAAGCAAAAAAAAAAAATTTAATTTTTCGTTTTTATTAAGAATGAAAAAGGGTTGTAGTGCTTTTTTTTAGTCAGTTTCATTCTTAGAAAATTAATATGCACTGGGCCCGTTTTTTCTGTCATTATGGAGAATAATCAAGATGGGAATATATACGTGTTCATAAAAATCTCACCATTTCAATTTTCATTTTTTATTCCTTTGCAGTAATTTCATGAAACTGAATCTTCTTTTTTTTTTTTTTTGTCTAGTCTGCCTCTACTTAACACTCATGCAGACACACTCGCACACACACAATTACAATGATATTTAAGTATAATCCCAATTAAATAAATTTCAAAAGATGACCGAGGCGTGTATAATGACACATGTTTTTATATAATTGTGTCATATTTTAATGTTACCACATTACCGAAGTATGTTTTGCAAAACACTTCGTGCATTGTTCTCCTAATTCTTTCATTATCTCCATTGCATCCCCTTTTTCTTGATATACCTCATTGTAAATATTCTTGATATACTCTATTCCTCGTAACGCTTTTTCTTGTTACTTCTGCTTAAAAACATCAAGTAGTAACTTTTTACTTTCTTTCTTTTTGTAAAATTCTTTGCCACAGAAAAGACTTTGGGAGAAAACGAGAAAATGGTGTTCGCGACGTAAATGTCTCTCCTTTGAGAGATAATAAAGAGATAAAAGGATAAGGGTCCTTAATAAAAGTCTCTCTCTCTCTCTCTCTCTCTCTCTCTCTCTCTCTCTCTCTCTCTCTCTCTCTCTCTCTCTCTCTCTCTCAAAAATCCACTGAAGTATACAATTTGCCCTGAAGATCATTCCGCGACTTCAGCAGCGATTGTCCTGAACCCCAGCAACTGTCCTCCCCTCTCTCTCCTGTCTCTCTCTCTCTCTCTCTCTCTCTCTCTCTCTCTCTCTCTCTCTCTCTCTCTCTCTCTCTCTCTCTTGGATATCCAGACCCTCCCAACTGAACAATACAATTTGCATTCAAGATAACCTTTCGACTGTATACTGCCCTCCCTATATATATATATATATATATATATATATATATATATATATATATATATATATATATATATATATATATGTATATATATATATATATATATATATATATATATATTATATATATATATATAAATATATATATGTATGTATATATATATATATATATATATATATATATATATATATATATATATATATATATATATATATATAATCTATGTGTGTGCGTGTTCGTTTGTGTGGGCTACAACGTTCAAGTAGAACGTTTACTACCATCGCGGCGGCAATAATTTTAAATTGACTGCTATAATTTGTGCAACTGTTGTTGGGTCTGTGATAAGAACCTTCCAATGGGTTCACAAACCCCAAAACTAGAGATTCCTCTTTCTCAGAACATTATGCTTTAATATTCCATACCATTGGAATCCCTAAGGCACAGTAGGTTAGTACTTACTTTTAACAGGTTCCTGTGTTTTAGTATCGAATAATCTTATTTCTGGTATGAACGATGCATGGTTAAAAACAGGGCAATTTCATTCGAGGGGCAGAGTAGTGTATTTTTCCAGTTCAAATCTGAATAAAAGGACAGGCACCTGGGAGAGGGTTGAGTGAGGTCTATCCGGAGAAAATGGAAGTATATGCGAAAGAAGAAGAAGACCAAAAACAAGAACAAGAACAGCAAGAACAACAACAAAAAATTCGTCCTGACTTAACTTGGGCCGTTTTACAAACAATCGTTCAAATTTGAGCACACTGTTGTTTTATCCACTTGGTCGTGAAGAGATTATTTCCAATTATTTATGACGTGACAATTAGTAGGGAAACTATGAAATTTTTATGGCTATTAAAAGAAACGGCCCCTATTTTATAATAGCACATATAGCCCATTGTAAGGATTAAGTGAGGTCTGCGAAAACAAGATAAACTTTACGATTATCTGGAGACACTTGCCGGAAAAGACCCTAGGCCTATGGGTTTGGGTCTTAAAAAATTTTATGGGACTGTATACTAGAGTCGCAATACAAAATATAAGCCTACCGCGTGAAAGCATAGGCCTTCCGCTGCAGGATACAACAACCATGACCTAGATTCAGTGCTTCTGAAATAAACAACTTAGCTCGGCCTTAAACGAATTTCTTGGCTGAAAGTAGGTCGCGTCCTCGATTTCAAAAATATTGATCTTGTTACCATTTCTTTTTGAATTTGGCCAGAAAGAAACATAAATAAAACCAGATGACATTTTCCTGCAATGAACAATAATTATGATACAGACATAAAATAAAGAACAATTTCTCTATAGCCTTTAAAGGCGTCTAAGAAATAAAAAATCGAAATTAAAACTCGTCTAACGCTTATTGATATCGGTATCAAATGTTAATCGCATTCATCATATCTCTGGATATGATGAATACGATGGTGTGAGTCATGATGAACCAGCTATAATGAATTTAAGGTATGACTGTGATGGGGTAATCATTTGTACAACTTATAATGGGATGAAGAGGAAGGAAAGGACTTTGGTAATTCAACTTTCTAGTTTAAGTTTATATGAGTCTTTCACCATTTTATCTTCCCTGTAGAACAGTAAATTAGCATAGTCTGATTACTGCTCTATTTCATAAGAAAATAAATTTGTTAACACCAATTTTCTTTACCATCTGGAGCGTTATAAGAAACTGAATGAATATGTTGCAAAGGAGCAGAGTTTCATAAGATCTTCTATCTTCCATAGGTTACTAAAATATAAGAAAATTTCTGTGATCATAAATCCAGGCTGGGAGAATTTTCTTTTACGGGGAAATATTTTTTTTCCATCCTTGTCTTAAATTCCATTGAAGAGGGATGGAGAAACTGAGTCCCTTTGTCATGCAAAACCTCCATTAGACAGTGGAAAAAAGACCAAGCAGCCTTTTTTGAGGTTTATGAAAAAACCTAAATTAATTCACACAATTTTTTTTGCAGTTGGATTTGCACGACTTTGTTTCTCGCTTGTAAAAGTATTTTGTAACATTCGCCCCCTTTTTTCCGCACCCCTCATATACTTTTGGGGGGAGATACTCGCCACATTGACATGGAAAAATTTCTAACTCTTTTAGCTAAATTAAATAATTGTCATGTCTTAACTCTCTTTCCTTCGTTGCGGGAATGATGAGGAAACTAATATGAACATAGGTGTCTTGATCAGGTTGCGATTTTGCAGTAGGAAGCACTTCTTTATTTCTCTTTCTTGAAAAAAATGTGCACCGTTTTCAGTAGTATTCATTTTATTTTTTACTTTTAGAACCCTTTTAAAAAAATTTCCTCTTTCAGCCTCGGAAATAGAATCTAAATAAGGTAGGAATCGTATGTTCTCCAGGTAAAAACAAAAAACAAAACAAAAATTAAAAACAGTCGAAGGCTGTTCAGCTGTTGTACCCAGAACGTTCAGACACAGAATCCTTTTAAATGCGAAACCTGACGAACACAAAACTCTTGACGAAGCGAAGTGGTGACTGCAGTTAGCTTGGGCACTTTTTTCCAGGGCAATTCGGCTTTACGAACGAGTTTTATGGCGTTCCATGAACAGGGGTGCCTCAAAGACTAACTAATTCACCAGGGGAGTCCCCTCGAAGAAAGAAGCAAAACACGGGTGAGTCGATCGTTCTATCGAATCTAATTTCTTACCGACCTATAGTTATCGCATTTATAACAGTAGGTAGTCTGCTCCCAATTGAACAGAATGGGTAACTCCCACAAATATTTCAAGTAATGAAATCCTGCTGTCAATACAGAACACGACCATCTTTTTGGAAGCAGACTTCGCCAAGATAATGATGTGATCCGTGCAAGATTGGTAGCATTTATATATTTATATTTTATAGATCTGATGACGTCAATTTATAAATTGTCAGTAATTATCATACAGTTTTACGACTATTATGTACATAAAAAATCGTAAATTTTTCAGGGGGCATTGAGTCTGACATGATTCAGACGGATTCAATAATGAACCCAATCCAGATTTTCACCAGTTTAGAAGGAACTTTATATACTTTGTATGTTCTCCGAGACAGACAAATATGTGATATATTAAGAAGTTCGAAAGAAGTAAACGATAAAGGGGGAAGAAAAGTAAGGGGAGAAACCAGACCCATAAGATTTATTTATCTATTTATTCATTCATTTATCACAGACTTTTGTGGCAAAATAAATGGTAATATTTATTTATAATAAAAACGGCATAATCAAAATTCCCAAGCAAAGCAACGTTGATATTCTTTAAACATATATAAATACATTTCCATTTAAAATCATAAGTGGATGAATGCACTGATAATCCCTAATGAGGGAACCGCCATTTACAGATTGTAATGTAGCACAGTAAGCACTTGTAACGTGTACCATACTGATAAGGCAGCTCTCCTACAAACCACTTACGTTATACTGTATTTCACATGTACAACCATGCTAACATTAGCTTTAACCTCCAAAAGCCTGGCTCAGCACCTTTGTCAAATTCATAGCTCTTCATGATTTTATGAATCCAGATTCATTACTTCACAATAACCATAGGGATAATTGGTGTGTTGGCTACCTAGCATAATTTAGCAAGTTTCCTTTTGGTAATATCAAAACTTTACTTTCTTGCTGACTTTTCCCCTCTCTTAGAATACTCACAGGTTGTATCGTACTAAATGAGGACTCGAATACTTGAAACAACGTGTTTTTCTATTAGGCTTTGTACATCTCTATCGTGCTATGTGGCTTTGAGGCTATGGCCATATACAGACCCCATACAAGAAGCCGTGAACTCATCCATATCTACTGTTTTCACCTAATCCTCTGCCTTTTTGATCAGAATATGAGCCTCGAGTAACCACCCTACAGAACACCAACAACAACAGCGCCGGAGAACCAAGTTCGGGATATTCAGAATGGAACGTTTAGCATAATATAAAAAAGCAGAAAATAATTATGAAAATATCGTCGCAATTTTCTACCTCTCGGCTTGAGACCTTAGCAGCTGAATATGAAATAGTATGATACACTTCAAGGTCAAACTCAGAGCAAACCAAACTCTGAAGCAAACTATACTTGCAACCTTAAAGAAAGGAAGTTACAATATTCATAGCTGTTACAATAGTCACCTTCTCCCCCAAAAATATGGAGTTCTTTGCCCAATAAACAGACTGGTTAGTCTCACCAAGAATGTTCTTTGTACCCAACCACGTCATTAACAGAAGGACGTTGATATAACAAAGTCAAAAAAGAAAAGTCAACACTACACTTTCCTCAAATAATAAATGGAGTGGCACTGTTAAGTAAGAGAAGCAAAGAAACTGGACATAAGAAGATTTGTGAATGTAAGAAGCCCGTGCGCGTTGTATATCTCGACAGAAGGGAAAATTAGGCGAGTTTCCAGAGTTCGTATTTCCATTTTCCCATTATATACGAAATTATAGTGCTTCCACGTATACTAAGACGTATTCATGCGTTTTGTGAATGAATCAGTCATGAAGTTTCTTACGTAGCGAAAAAATTCACCTGTATATGAGAGTTAAATTTTACCTTGGCCGACTTGGTAGAGCTTCAGACTGTCATTCGATGGGCCGGAGTTCAATTCCCGCGGCCGGCTGATGAAGAGTTAGAGGAATTTATTTCTGGTGATAGAAATTCATTTCTCGCTATAATGTGGTTCGGATTCCACAATAAGCTGTAGGTCCCGTTGCTAAGTAACCAAATGGTTCTTAGCCACGTAAAATAAGTCTAATCCTTCGGGCCAGCCCTAGGAGAGCTGTTAATCAGCTCAGTGGTCTGGTAAAACTAAGGTATACTTACTTTTACCTGTATGTGTCTGAGAGTTAACATTTCGCCTGTATCTGAGAGTTGAATTTCACTTGTATATGTCTACCTGTATGTGTCTGAGAGTTAACATTTCGCCTGTATCTGAGAGTTGAATTTCACTTGTATATGTCTAAGACAGCCCTGTGCAACCTGCGGCCCAAGGGCCGCATGCGGCCCTCAAAGGCTTTCATTGCGGCCCTTTCTCCTAAAAATAAATAAACTATAGTGCGGCCCTCAGAGAGAGAGAGAGAGAGAGAGAGAGAGAGTTACCAAGTAGAGCCCACCGAAAGTTTGACAAAATTCATATTGTCGTGTCCCAGTATCACCATATTTTTTCTATTTCGTTCACTAAGGTACAGATTTTAATTATATTAGAACAGAAAATAATATATTACTTGACATTTTTAATTATTAGATTGAGTGATCATTGGCTGTCTGTCTATGAGTCTGACACGTATGGTTCACGTACTGTAGTATGGTACGTGTGTTCTTGCCTGTCAGTACCGCTGCCTCACCAGTCTCCGTTGTGACTTCATTGGCTGTGGTTGATTTGTTATTACCAGTACGTACTGTAAGTTGTTAATGTTGCAATTTTGTGATTGACTTTAGAAAATTTGCAAGCAAAACTTTTGTGTGGTTTGATGTGTGTTAGTACAAGTGAGTGCGAGTGCAAGTATATCATGTACTGCAGAGTGTGTGCACAGATTTGCGGAGAAGTGAGATCCAGTTCGTTGTGTATGTATGTGCGTGTGTATGAGTGCTGCTGCTCCATTGCTGTGTTTGTCTGCTTGTAATGTGATCGCTCGGGTGTATCAGCTGACGAAAATACCACGACAATTGTCATGGCGATGCCGATTGAGTTGTGTGCTGTATGTAATGTTTGTATGCTTGACTGTGGCGATATACAACGGGGTGTCGAGTGTTGAGTTTGGGTGAGATTAGGTTGTTGCGATGTGAGAGATTGTGTAGACTCGTAGAGAGAATTTTGGTGATTACGTTGGTGTTAGTATTTCTGTGTTTTTGAGTGAAGTTTTCGTGTTTTGTCTAATCTACATTTTGCTGTTTTGCATTTATTATCTTATATTTATCATCTGAATAAACGTAATGTTGTTTATGTTGTAATTTTGTGATTGACTTAGAAAATTTGCAAGCAAAACATATTGAGATTTATATATTTGTGCTGAAAATGTGGTATTTATTATATTGCAATCTATTACATTTTTCTTAATTAAAGCTAACTTTTACTAATTAAATATTTTCTCCGCAGGAAATATCTTTTTGTAGTAATAATGGCTTCTACAAGTAAAAAACGCAAGATTTCAGAGGAAAACCGAAGTTTTCAAGAGAAATGGACAGAACAATATTTATGCATACAATCAGGGGGGAAAGCACTGTGCCTTGTATGCCAGGAAACCATTTCTGTTTTAAAAGAATATAACATCAAAAGACACTACATCACAAAGCACAAAGAATATGAAAATATGACAGGTGAAGCACGCAAAGAAAAAATATCATTCTTGCAGAAATCTCTGAAAGGACAACAGTCAGTGTTTGCAAAGAAAGTTAAGGAATATGATGCATCTCTCAAAACAAGCTTTTTGATTAGTCAAATCCTTGCAAAAAGACTGAAGCCCTATTCTGATGGTGAGGTAGTTAAAGAATGTTTGTGTGTAGCTTCAGACAATATGTTTCCTGACAAAAAAGAAACTAGTTGAAAACATAAGCCTTTCAAGATATACTGTTGCTAGAAGAATTGACAGTCTTTCAGGGAATATTGAAAGTACAATGGCCAAGCGAGTTAGTGCTTTTTCTTCATACTCTGTTGCTCTTGATGAGAGTTGTGACACCACAGACACTGCACAACTGGCTGTGTATATTAGGGGTGTTGACAATGACTATAATATTACAGAGAGGAAATGGCTTCACTACAAAGCATGAAGGGAACCACAACAGGACAAACTATTTTTGATGAATTGGAAAAAGTATTGTCAAGGTTTGGACTGACTACACTAATTTAGTCTCCATTACAACTGATGGTGCGCCTGCGATGTCTGGTCAGAGAAATGGGGTTGTTGGATTACTGAAGACTAGAATGGGGTCACAAAATATTGACTCAGGTTCACTTATTGTGCTGCATTGTATCATACACCAGGAAGCTTTGTGTGCAAAGACAATAAACTTTGAGCATGTGACTAATATTCTTGTGAAAGCTGTCAATTTCATTAGGTCAAGAGGTCTAAATCACCGCGAGTTTCAGCAGTTAATGGCAGACATTGATGCAGAGTACAGTGATGTGAAGTATTTTTGTGAGGTAAGGTGGCTAAGCAAAGCAGGAATGTTGAAGAGAGCATATGACCTTTTGGAAGAAATTGCGCTGTTCTTAGATATGAAAGGTAATGCTATCCCTGAATTGAGAAATAAGGAATGGAGATGTGACTTAGCATTTTTAGTAGATATAACTGATCATCTCAGTGTACTGAATGTTAGACTTCAAGGAAAAGATCAACTAATAAATGAGATGTTCTCACTGATCAAAGGCTTCCAGATAAAATTGCGTCTATGGGAGTCACAAATCAGAAACAAGAACCCAGCCCACTTTCCTACACTGAAAAACCATGACACTAGCAACCTTCAGTATCATAAGTATGGTGACAAGTTGGCAGTCTTACGAGAGGAATTTTCAGAAAGATTTGGTGACCTCAAGAAACATTCACAAGCCATTGAAGTCTTTGCTTCTCCTTTTTCTGTGGATGTGACAGCAATTCCCGAGGATATGCAAATGGAAATAATCGAACTACAATGCAATGATGAGCTAAAAAAGAAGTTTGATGATAGTTCAGTATACCAGTTTTATAAGAAGCATGTATCAGTAACAGTGTATCCAAAACTCTCTGCTCATGCAAGGAAAATGATGGCAGTGTTTGGTAGCACATATGTATGTGAGCAGCTCTTTTCAAAAATGAATCTGATTAAAAACAAGTATAGATCTTCACTTACTGATGAACATTTGGAAAGTACCCTGCGTGTAGCCACATCATCCATACAGCCTGATATTGATGAGTTGGTGTCCCAAATGCAACATCAACCATCTCACTAGGGTAGCCTTTCATTTGCAAATTAATGCTCAGGAAATGTCTGTTTTTTATAATAATTCTTGTTAATGATCCCAGTCAACCAACAATAACTAATTATTTATGTTTGTACATTATAATAATAAGGTACGGTAGCCTTTCATTTGCTAATTTATAGTAAGGAAAATGCATTTGTTTTGGGAATTCTTATTTTTGTGATCCCCAATATAAATAAAATCAGTAACAAAATTATTTCCTGCCTTTATCAGTATAATCTCTCATAATATGTCTTCGACCGTAGTAAATAACATGAAATAGTAAGGTTATGTGGCCCTCCATACCAACAGAGTCGTGACTAGTGGCCCTTTGGGAAAAAGGTTGCACACCCTGGTCTAAGAGGTAACATTTCACCTGCGTGTATCTGAAAGGTCATTTCACCTGTATGTATCCCGAGAGGTCATTTCACCTGTATGTATCTGAGAGGTAACATTTCACGTGTATATATCTGTGAGTTAATATATCACCTGCAAACGAGAGTTAAATAAAAGGAATCCTATCTACTTTTTTGAAAGTCAGGAACTCAACAATCCTGTTTTAACTCTCAACATAAATTCTGCGTCTTTCCTAGAATGGTTTTACGCACTCCTTGAGAAGAAATTTGTCAATATTTTTTTACGGGATTTACGAATATCCGCTGTACCTGGTCACAGAATGTAGTAATTAATGCAGAAAGAAATGTGTTAAGATATTAAAAATAAGATTTTACGAGTGCCATTAATTACTGAAGTACCAAAAAGTAATATACACGGAAGTGAAATTCCTATATTTTCATTTCGCAAAGGAACAAAAATAAAACAGAGTAACTCCCTTCAAACATCTGCATCCTCCAACATTAAGAAAATAGGTCAAGAGGCAAAATAACTCCTTTGCATCAGAAGGCTTCATTTTCAACTGCAAGTTGCACAATTATGAAACAATTTACAAGAGTTACTGGAATCGTGAACTTACCAGAAAAGAAAAATTTTTCCTCCTCGCGCATGGAAACAAGGAGCAAAGTTTTAGTTTTCCCCAGGAATCATGATTAAAATCTGTATACGGATTAAAGTTGCCGACCATTTACGCAAGGTGTATGTGTGTGTGTATATATATATATATATATAT
>NC_089767.1:23922008-23972008 GCF_040412425.1 Macrobrachium rosenbergii | reverse complement strand
GCTTAACTAATTATTTTCCACTAAGTAGTGGCATCTTTTCAGTAACTCCAAGACTGATTAAACCAGGCGTAATTATCATTGTTTATTAGAATATGAGAATCATATTATCAAGGCCCTTCAAACCTTGTTACAAGGCTTCATGCACCTCCCTATTTTCTGAGCACAGTACTCTCGAATCTAAATTCTATTTTGTTCTATTTTCTGTTTCCTATTTTTTCGTTCAGAGAATCCCTCGTTCTAACTTTTTCCCAATGAAAATACTTCTAGCTCAGGATTTTCGTCCCCCAAAATTCCATTTATATTTGCCTATTCTTCATCGTTACAAATCCAATTATTAAAAGAATTTTGAGACTTCAGCTCTTTCACGTAATATGAATATCTTACTCTTTGTGTTTTAGGGCAAGCTACAAAGATAGTCAACTTGTATTGCAATAAACTATGGACTTGAAATTTAATTATGTAACCAACAAAGTAATAAGATAAATCTATGCATCTTTTAAAAGGCATCTACAGTCGCTTGAATAATGTACCTTTACCTCTTTTCCCAAAAATTTTCATATTATGGTTTTACAAACAAAGTAAACAAGATGTTTCTTGCAATAGATAATGAACTTCGATTTAACTATGTAAACAAGCATAAACTAATAAGAAACATCAAGATATCTATTAAAAGATATCTGTAGCTTCTTAAATAATCCACCCTTGCCTCTGTTCTGACAGATTTACATAGTACGGTTTTAAAATCAATATCATTCAGATGTATCAAACTGCATTTTGCAAACTGCAGAAAATGAAGAGGACCATGGTAAATTGAAAGGACAAAAAGAGATGAGATGTTACTTATGAACAGGATCAATTTTTGAATGAACAAGAAAAGAGAAGATGGAAAAGAAGAATTTTAATAAAATCAAGTAAAGGATGGATGGAGGAGAAAGAGTTTATTCAAATCTTTAACACAGGACAATTAAAAAACGGATATTTTAGTGGCTACATTACTCCTTATGGATACGACTGAATTAGTCATGCAGAAAATATTACTTGCAAAGAAGCCAAAATAAATAATGAGGTTGCTTTGAAAACCCTTGAGCTTTACCTGAGTAAAGGGGGCTACAGCATGGCCTGAGTGGGACCTAAATCCAATTACTCTCGCTAATGACTATTTATTGTTGAACTTAGTAGTAACATGAAGTACCGAATTCCAATAGGCAGTTTTTGATTGAAAAACAAACTTAAACAAGTTACTGAAGAGAATGGACTTTCATTGACCTGCCGAGTTCCTCGATTAAAGAAAACCTAGTTATAAATAGGTAGTTTAAAATGTTTGGCTTATGAGCAGTTTAAAAACTCCATAGTTACTCCATAGTAGTTATCATTAATCAACCACATTATTTATTCTTGGACTATAAATGGGAGAGTGTAATATTTCGCTCAAAGGCGTTTAGACCTAAAAGTTTTCTAGAGGGAGGGAGGGAGGAAAAAACGCTTGATATAAGTTATGGGCAAAGTTTGGTTAATTATTTTCTTAGTTATCACCGCAATACATTTAAAAAGGAGGGTGGGGGGATCTTAATTATGGTGGTAGAGTTATATAATAGAAATGTGTTTTTACGTTAATGTTCATTTTCAGTACAGATGTGGCAAGCATTATTTTTAATCCAAGGCTATAAATTTTAAGCAGCAAACTCAGACTATACTAAGATGGTATATATTTGTTTCTTTGTTTAAGAAAATGGTTGCCGAAAAACTTCATTTTTCTGAGGTACTTATAAATATTCTTCATTACTGAAGTTTTGCAATGTCAATAGATTATATATTGAGAGAAAAAGCAAATATCTTGGAATATATACATGGGGCAAAGGGGCATTTTTATTTTATATCTATGCTGTTTTTTTTTTTACAAACCATCTTATGAATCAAGAAATGTTTACAAAGTATATACTGTATACTCACAAACGTGCACACACATAATATATCTGTGTGTGTGTGTATATATATATATATATATATATATATATATATATATATATATATATATATATATATATATATATATATATATATATATATATATATATATATATATATATATATACACATATATATATTATATATGTGTGTGTATGTATGTATATACACACGCAGATACACATTATATATATATATATATATATATATATATATATATATATATATATATATATATATATATATATATATATATATAAATATATATATATATATATATATATATATATATATTTATATATATATATATATGTGTATATATATATGTATATATATACATATATATATATATATATATATATATATATATATATATATTCAATAGCTCTTGCTCGCGCCTGCATATACTGTATGTGCGTGCAGTTATACGCTTGCCTGCGTGCGCATGCGCCTTACTAGCCTACAGTAAAATATTACAAACCGTACTGTTGCACATAATATAAAAAAAGTCATAGTAGAATATCATTGCTATTTATACGTTTTAAAAAGGGGGAAAGAATTTTAAGAAGACCCTGTCTATTCAGTAGGCAGAGAACTAAGCGCTTTCCTCCAGGCATAATGAGACAATTCGTATGATCATTTTAGTCCCCATAATCTCGGCCGCGCTGAATGTACATGTCGGAATTTTTTCCCTCGCCTTTTTTTCATTGCCAAGATTCGCATGGGATGGAATCTCGCGGATAACCCCCGCCAAATTAAAGTTTGTCTCGGTGAGTTTGAAAGGACGTTTTTGCTTCAACGCTTTAGTCTCTTAGTAATATATATATATATATATATATATATATATATATATATATATATATATATATATATATATATATAGAGAGAGAGAGAGAGAGAGAGAGAGAGAGAGAGAGAGAGAGAGAGAGAGAGATACACACATATTTATGTATATATATATATATATATATATATATATATATATATATATATATATATATATATATATATATATATATATATATATATATATATATATATACATATTTCTTGGTAACGAAAGATCTTACAAGAAAAATCTCTCTCTCTCTCTCTCTCTCTCTCTCTCTCTCTCTCTCTCTCTCTCTCTCTCTCTCTCTCTCTCTCCCAAACCTTCAAAACCTGTTTGTCCGTCAACCTGTCTGTCTCTCTGTCTCTCATGTCTTTAAAAAAAAAAAATTCCTGAAGAAGGAGAATCCCGTCCGTCCGTCCGTCCGCGACTCAGACTCTCTTCCTCCCAGTCTGCCTTGGGATACTTATTATCCGCTTACGCTGGTTTGCCGAACTGAAAGGGAGTGAAAGGGAACTGGCGAATTCCCTGTTGAGCCTTAGGCTTATTGAAGGGCTTATTCTTTATCGTGAGCTGCCAACGTATTAATTGTTAATGATGGCTTCATATTTCGGGCCTCCGCCGAACTTCAGATTGGGCAGAATTGCTCGCGGAATTAGCGAGGCTGGGCGTTCCGGGAGATGATGAGTGAGGAATCCGCCGGTTTCCTCAGGTGTGGAAATGTTTTAGTAATGATGATGGTCTTTTATTAATACCTTCTTTGGACGTTTTGCGTTTACTTATAAGGTGAGAGTAATAAGAGCGATAAATATATAGACAAAATGGGGGACGAGAATAACAAGAGCAATAAATGTATGGATAAAATGGAGAACAACGGTTAATCAACTAAACGACAAATGTAATTCGGTTCCAGT
The DNA here is from genome assembly GCF_040412425.1 of Macrobrachium rosenbergii. NCBI lineage: Eukaryota > Metazoa > Arthropoda > Malacostraca > Decapoda > Palaemonidae > Macrobrachium > Macrobrachium rosenbergii. The sequence continues at coordinate 23,968,300 of NC_089767.1, read as the reverse complement.
AACAAAAATGATATCTTTATATGTAATGGCATTTGTGATGGTTAATATGATTAATATATTAACCTAAATACTATAAATACACAGTTAAATGGAAGGAGAATAATTAATCGATAATATATACAATTATTTTTGAGGATAAGAATAATTCATGTTATGTGTAATAGCTACTGTGAAGGATAATATGAAATAATAGCAATGTTTACAGGCCTGTAATTTTGCAAACAAAAAAAATTTAAAAAAACTATTTTTTTTTTCACTCAGAAATGTGAAGCAGTGACTTTGATCTCAAATTTGAAAGATAATGAATTTTAGGTTTTCGAAACGATGGACCAGGTACTAGCTTAATTAATAGGAGCTACATGTTTTCTTTAGACTACTTTACAGTCGCTACCAATTGCAACACCTGAAACAAAATTACTCCTAAAATTTATTGGTGGGTTGAAATACGTGTGGAAAGTCGTCCGGGTCTCTAATTGGAAACCGTCCATGAAGAGCAATGAGGCGAGGTACTATGTTACCTAGTGGGTTGGTTCCAATGACATTTCGTGAGTGAACTGAAGAAATTGATGAACAAAATAGCATCCTAAAATGTTCTCATTCATCTTAAAATGTAAATGCACTGAATTGGAGATTTGCATATATCAAGGTGTACGTAAATGGACCATAAGCTTTTTTAAATGAATATGAAATTCAGCGAAAATAAATCAAAATAAATTCAATTAATTTTTGGAAAATTTATGGAAATTCCTTAAAAATATAAAAGAAAATATACTTAGCTATAGAAGTGAATAATTTACTCCCTTATGCATTGATAATTCGCATTCTTTCTATAGAGTCAAATTATGCTCTTTTACTAGCTTATTTAGACCTTCTTAGGGTACTAGTTTATTAAGACTTTCCCTAGAGACAAATAAATAATAGTTGCCATGAGAACTGAACCACATACCCTAAAAATTTTCGTTTTATTAAAACTCAAAAAATTACCCACAATGCAAAACTTGAATGAAAGTAAATGACTCGCCCTATCATGATATTAAGCCATGAAGTCTTCGTCGCGTGTATAATCATTACTCATGCATTTCTTTTACGGTTTTATTTTGACTTTCTGCGTGTTTCTACCTAATCTCTTTTTCCCTTCTTTACTTTTCCCATCATTATTACTCTCCTGGATGATATTTTGTACCCTCGCCCTAATTTTCCCAGGGCCATGACGGGTTACGCGTTTGAGGCAAAATTCACAGAGGAGCTTTTCAGGGATTATTTATCATCGTCATCTTGTTCTTTATATCACTCATTAATCATTATTAAAAATATTTTTTAAGATTTTGTTAAAGGAAAGTACCCATGAATTATTCTCTATATATATATTTTTTTTGCACTTTCACTTAAAAATTTACTTCAGATTATGTTTGGTATAATTCAGGACATTTATCAAATGCTTGGGTTTTCGTTTCAGCTTTGTTGTTATTCAGGAGTTGGCAACAAACAATACTTCGAGAAGCACCACAGGAAATTCAACTTAAGGTCAAATATATCCACAACTTCAGAAGGGTAAACTTTCCCATACTGGAATAATTGCTGGATTTCTGTATCCCTTGCATGCATATCGAATGACGTAGGTAAACGTATTAAAGAAATAGCACGGGATATTAACTAGCAAATTTTGGTTACATTCCTGAGACCCTGGAATGTAAGCATAAACCCCAAAACACATCAACTGCATCAACTCCTTTTTTTTTTTTTATTGCTGTTCCAAAGGAATATACTAAGCTAATATTCTTGGATGGATCATTTTTCAGTCCATCCGTTGTGGGATCTGACCAAACACTGCGCAGATATTATGGCTGAGGAAAAGAAAGAGTATAATTTATGACACTCTCTCTCTCTCTCTCTCTCTCTCTCTCTCTCTCTCTCTCTCTCTCTCTCTCTCTCTCTCTGTTTGGGTACGTTTCATTAGACCCACGAAACCAGAGATAGAGACTTTTGAAGAAAATACTCTTTGGAGATGGCCTGGGTGTAACTAAGCCCAGTGAAGGAAACACTAGTTTTTTGGAACTTGGGTCTTTTTTTATGTGCCTTAATCTTACGTGGCTACGCACAAACAACTGAAACGGTAATAAGTGACATCTAGATTTCTGGGAACTTTGTGGGTTTAATGTCATGATTTGATGAAATCATCCTACTTATTAATTTTTATAAAAGACAAAGAAGTTTTTTCTTGCCAAAGGAATTATTTTTTCATAACGATATTTCAACAGAATCATATTTTTTCTTAATGAAGAAGACCAGCTTCTGTAGATTTAAACATCTCACTAGGTTCAAAATGTGATTCTGCTGTACAGGTATAAATTTCAAATTAATAAGAAATTGAATGAAGAAACATCTTTTCCAGTACGCAGGTCCCTGGGTTTTAACCAGAAAATTTTCATCTACTTTAGGGAATAAAACAGTATTTGATACACATATGACCAACTTACAGTCTATAAAGGGTAGTTTCTGGTTTCCTTGCAGCACTAATTTACACCCATGAAAGATATAATTTGACTATACCCAACATCTTTTGGCATTTGTTAATCACGATATTATTTAGAAATAACCAACACTTTCTGCTAGCTAATAATCATGACATTATTTGGTAATAAGCAACATTTTCTGGTAAGTATTAATCGTGAGATTTGCCAGTCTTCTTGGATACTTCCTTTGAAACTGGGGAAAGTATCTTTTGATGTCAGAAGAATCCTAACAGTACGCTGTTTGATGTCACGTCTCTCTTTGAAGATATAATGCTGGTGTTACAGGCAACATGCACTCTCATCAAATGAGTAAACACTTAAAGGCTTATATATTTCCTTTTTACCCTTCTCTTCCTCTCCTCTTTTGTTACATGCCTTCAGCTTCCCTTAACTGAATTCATAACTCAGACGGTTTTTAAAAAGGTCTCCTTTTTGTCCGTTTCGTTCATCCAACAACAAACTTCTCTCTTAAATGGATGGCTCGGCTGAATAATTGCTTCCTACGTTCCCTCTCCCTTCCCCCTTTACAACGGCTCCCGTTTTTACCAAAACTTGACGAAACTCTAACACTCACCTTCTAGCAGGTATTCATAACGGTTGCTTTTCCTTTACTCATTCGGTTCATTTTCTGACTGCATATGAAGCATTTTTGTGCCATTGTGTCATGTTGTAATAAACGTCTTCTTCGAAGAAGACGTTTGAAGAAAAGAACAAACGTCGTATTTTTTACAGGATTTATAATCAGTTAACAACGTTTTTTAACATCAATTTTATTTAGCCCGTCATCTTATCAATCGTATAAGCATTATTCTTCTCTGGTGTCTTCCTCAAATAATTTCCCATTAAAAGAAGCATTACTAATGTTTGCTCAGGCTAGACTTGTAAACCACAGAAATCTAAATCTATATATGCGCATAAGCAGTACACCACACACACACATACATCAAAGGATACACAGTTTCTAAATTATTTTTCCAATTCGAATTTTTGATATGCACGAAGTTTATTTTGCAAAAATAATGTTACCAGATGCTATTCACTATAATCACTCTTGTACTGCTTTGTTTTTCACTTAAAATACGCTTAAAACAAGTTTCCCCCTTGCTCTAAAAATAAAAAATTTCATCAATTCATTTATACTGAAAAGTAGCAATGCAGAAATTACTTTTCAACTTTCTAAATACCACGATATTTGATATTTCAGAGAAAACGACTGACTTCCACAGATGTCAACGTTACCAAAGAACGACTTGATACGTATCGCTAATATTGTGTAATTAGTGTCGCACGCAACGATGGTATCGATTAGATGCTGACATGCCAGCACTATTCCTGCATTGCTCGATAGGATGAATGGTAAACTATTGTATCTTTCTTACTGCTTTCTTCCAAAAAACATAAATTTTGTTTTGGACTATGTGGATATTGATAAATGCGGTGAATATGATGAATTGATGAGGGCGAAAGTATTTTCGTCGGAAAGCCTATGAGGGTTTTTGTGATGTAATCTAAAGTAGAATATCTGAGTACACAGAAGACTCGAGACGGTACTAATGTATTCAAGTACATTAGTGATGTATTCATATCTCTCTTGATAAATATTAATAACACACGACATAAAAACAAAAAGAATCGATCTCTAGGGGCAATTTATTCTTGTTTTATTAACGTTTTGTTTAGGAAATAATCAGCAGGGGAAATATAAAATGCAGAAAGAATAAAAGTCGATAAAAAATATTAAATTATACAGTATAATGCAGCATCGATGGGGATAGTGAAAAAGAACTGCAGAAATAAGAGAAAGAACTTTGAAAGTCTTTTCAAGTGGTTAAAAGAGAGAGTAAATGTAAGCAGGAGTAATATTATGAAGGTAAATGGAAAGCGGGAAGATATAAAACAATAGGTATTAAGATCGTGGGATAATGGAAGCAGCTGATTCATGTAGGTATTTGGGAGTAAACAAAACAGATGATGGGAAGACCAGAGAATGGTGAATTATAGAGTAAGGGATGCAAAGACGGGAAGAGGAATGCACAGGATATGGAAGGAAACTAGGAGAGTCTATGGAGGCCCTGTTTGGAATGTATGAAGGAATTCCTGAGCCAACTCCTTTATTGAAATGAGGTGTGGATACCGAATACAAATGAGAAGGAAAAAGGTCGAAGCTGTATTGCGAATTACCTATTCATTTACTTATTTATTTATCTATTTTGTAGCGTTTGTGATATAAGAACTGAAAGTGTGAGAAATGTGGAGATAAGTAGAAAAAGGGATTAAAAGGTTAAAATAACTTCTCTATATTAGCAGTTTTTCGGTTGCTTGCAACATTACTGTACTGCAAACAAGTTGCAATATTTTGCAATTTTGAAAGAATATCCGTGATTGCCGGCCCAAAGTACTGCATTTTACCCCAATTTGAAGAAAAATGAAGGAATAGATAAGAGATGATTTGGTTATATATCTTAATAACAGAAGATGGTAGGCTGTTGCACATTACCATTCTGCAGTGGTAGAAGAAAGGAGAATAAGATCACAAAATGTTGGACACTAGCGGATCCAGAAAAATTTCATGGAGGGGGCACTAATTTCCATATACATACGTACATATATATATATATATATATATATATATATATATATATATATATATATATATATATATATATATATATATATATATATGTGTATATATTATTATTACTATCTTTTTCTCAAATTTTATTATTTCTGTAATAGATTTTATTTTTTTCCCATTTTTATACTTCTCATTTAAGTTATTTAAATCTTCAATATTATTATTTTGTCATTATTTTTCATGGGGGGCCACGTGTCCAGGTCCCTTGGCGCCCCCCGCCCCGGCCCCACGGATCCGTTAGTGATGTTGGAGAGAAGGGGTGAAAGAAGAATTTGAAAGGAAAGGTGTATGAAAGAAAGAGCTGAATGGTTCAGTAGGTGTTGGAGGTTGGACACACTTCTCTTATATTCTAAATCTTTAGTATACACCTGTTTCCATTCCTCACTGCAGTTATTATGAGATTCACTTCTTTTTTCTTTCCACACTACCATCCACAACATTCACTCACATATACCAATATGAATCAAATTACATGAAGTCACTATCGGTACTAACATTCATTACTGCCTCTCACTGGTCTTCATTTGTTTTACATTCACTATCAGATGTCTCCTTTCACAAACACTTTCAAACTTCTACTAGTTTTTGCAGCTTCTCTTGATTATCCCATCTTTTTTTAGGGGGGGGGGATGATTATGATTCCCATTCTGGGACTTGGCTACCAGGCATTTTAATAGAAAAGAATTCTTTAAACTAATAAATCAGGGTCTTGAAATGATTGCGCCATACTTAATGATAGGAGTTGTAATTGGAATGAAACAACAAAAAACTACATCAATTTAAGGTTATCTATAATTCATCAAAGCTGATGACAATCTTACATAATTATCGTTTAGAGAGGACTTGAAAAACACCGTCGAACATCTAATTTTGTTTAATGACCATATTCATGTAACACGTAAAACTGCTTAAATCATAGATGGTTTTAGGTACTTAGCATAAAACTAAATAGCACAGCTTCCCAAGGGTGAATATCCCATAAGAAGCAATGGGCCTGTGGCTGACAACGCAGCCAGAGTGTTGCTAGGACCAATTCCGGCGCTAATCTAGGTAATTTATATGGCTAAAAAAAGGATCTGGGATGATGCCTCTTTCTCTTTGAAGTTTCCGTGTTAATGACATCCTCATTAACGGCAGGCGACGTGTAAATCCTAACCGTATATGTAATTACCTACTCTATATTTTCTCCTTTATGTTCGATATTTCATTCAGACTTTTGAAAAATTTAGGTACGTAGTAATTACCTAAGTAAAATTTTTTTTTTCAATATTCAAGTTTTTCAAATTAAAACAAGTAAAAAATGCGCCGAAGTTTCTTCGGCGCAATCGAGTTTTCTGTACAGCCGCTACAGCGTACAATCAAGGTCACCGAAAATAGATCTATTTTTCGGTGGTCTCGGTATAATACCGTATGAACAGCTGCCCATGAAACTTTAACCCACGGCTCCGTGGTGGCCTATCCTATATCGTTGTCAGCAGCACGATTATGGCTAACTTCAACCTTAAATAAAATCAAAACTACTCAAGCTAGAGGGCTGCAATTTGGTATGTTTGATGATTGGGGGGTGCATGATCAACATACCAATTTGCAGCCCTCTAGCCTCATCAGTTTTTAAGATCTGAGGGCGGACAAGAAAAAGTGCGGACAGAATAAAGTACGGACGGGTAGCCAAACCAACACAGTAGCTTTCTTTAACAGAAAACTAAAAATGCAGCAAAAGAGAAACATATACCAATTAATCGTCGATGTTAATATACATCATAGGAACTCAGAAAACATTAACCCTGGGAATATTTAAATTTGTTAAATACACGTCACATGAATGAAAAACCTAAATAACATTAAAAAAATGACATATTAAACAACCATCACATTCATAAAACGTGGTTTCCTTATAAAAACCGCAGACAATAATTTTGTCTCATCTCAATAACTTTGTTTCATATCTCACCAACCTGTGAAATACCATTAAGCTTGAGAATTGTCCCCAGCTCCCCTTATAATTTATTCAAGAATAGCGTCACTTATTCACACACATTACGCAGAGCAAACAAATGTTTCATGATTATAGCAATGATTTTTTATCACAGTCCGCTCACAATGATATAATCTTTCTGCTGATTCGGAGTTAAAATAGAAGCACATGCATTTTATTTATTCAGAGCAATTTTAAGTGAAACAAGTAAAAAATGCGCCAAAGTTTCTTCGGAGCAATCGATTTTCTGTACAGCCGCTACAGCCGTTAATCAAAGCCCACCGAAAATAGATCTATCTTTCGGTTGTCTCGGTATAATGCTGTATGAGCCTCGGTCCATGAAACTTTAACCACGGCCCCGTGGTGGCCTATCCTATATCGTTGCCAGAAGCACATTATGGCTAATTTTAACCTTAAATAAAATAAAACCTACTGAGGCTAGAGGGCTGCAATTTTGTATGTTTGATGATTGGAGGGTGGATGATCAACATATCAATTTGAGACCCCCTCTAGCCTCAGTAGTTTTTAAGATCTGAGGGCGGACAGAAAAAGCGCTGATAGACAAACGAATGGCCATCTCAATAGTTTTCTTTTACAGAAAACTAAAAGGAAATAACTAAAGAATGACAATTATCAAAAGGAGCTACCCGCAGGTAAACATAGGTATGATATAGTGCATCATCATTTGCATAAGGTTTAAAGTACAGTAGATGATTTCGTGAATCACTTCACCTACAACAGCGTCCCTTCAAAGACTGTTGTAGACTACGAACTATAAATGATCCATTTTTTTTTTTTATTTAAGTCTTGACTCTATCGTTCTCTTAAGAAATCAAGTCTTTCTTATGACCCAGGTTTTAGACTTAAGCGACATAGACAAATAAATTGTCAATGTTATTGTCTTTTGTTATAAAAGAAATAAGTATCTTTTGGTTGTAATTAGCACAATTCTTGGTAACTGAATTGTGTGTTTGCTTTGACAAATGCAACGTTGATCCGTGAGCTATGACTGATTTATAGATTTATAGATTTTAGGCATACATGCCAAGTACTGAGGCAACGGAAATTGACAGTAAAAGGTTTGAAAGGTGTAACAGGAGGAAAACCTCGCAGCTGCACTGTGAATCAATTGTTAGGCGAGGGTATGGTAGAACACGATTTGTCGATTTTCCAGTATCTTTGACAGCATTGTTTTCAGCACCTGGTATATCGGTTCCAATCATGATTAGAATCAATTACATGCTTTCGTTTTCCATAAACAAACAAACGTCTAAACTCACAATACGAAAATTAACGTTCCAGTGTTGCTTAGGCTTAGTGGTTAAGAACAGCGCGATGCACGTTCTCTTAGTTTCTTGCTATTCAAGATCGTTCTAACCACGAACAAAAAACCTATTTGCTTTCGTTTTCCATTAACAAACAACGTCTCAACTCACGACACGAAAATTAGCGTGTCACTGTTGTTTCGGTTTATTCATTAGAAACAGAGCATCGCAAGTAATCTTTGACACTTGTTTAAGAAGCAAGATCCCCAGCTTAATCTGACATCAACAACGACATCAAGTAGCGGGAAGGCTGTGACTTCGATTGTTGCCACTACCAGCTGCCGTGGCGTTAATCAAGGTAATTTGCAAGGCAGAAACGGATGAGGTGATGAAGTGAGCATACAACCTATTTGGCGTATTTGGCGCTGATACCAAACCAATTATCGTTCGAAAACCTTTGCGTGTCAACTCTAGTTCTTTTTCTTTTTTTTTTTAAATCAGAGACTAAACTCTAATTTTTTTTATTTATTAAATAAGTGACTCGCAAGGTATTGTATGCTAATCTATAATCATTCCTACGTCCAGTTAGAAGTTTTCTATACGTTATGAATAAAGATTTAATTTAGCATTGACACCAAACCAATTATCGTTCGGGAGTCTTTACGTATAAACTAGTTTTTTTTATTTATTAAATAAGTGACTCACAAGGTACTGTATGCTAATCTATAATCATTTCTACGTCCAGTTAGAAGTTTTCTACACATTATGATTATAGATTTAATTTAGCGTTGATACCAAATTAAATATCATTCGAAAGTCTTTATGTAGCAAGTCTAATTTTTATCTTTAAATCAAATGTGGAACTAGCAAGGTATTGCAAGCTAATCTGGAATCAATTCTACGTCTGTTTATCAGTATGTTTGAGTGTGCGTGTATATGCATGTGTGTGTGCAAACGTCAATCGATTTGATAAATAAACCGGACAACATGAGGCGAAAAACCTGAATGTTCTAAAATCGGAATTAATTACTGCCTTTGCGGAACAAACGAGAGGTCTATATTTGCAGATGCTGAATGTACACAGATCTGATGAACGTGACCTTTACTTTCAACGTCTGAATCTATCGACCCTGGCACAGAAAGAAATACCCTTTCACAGTTAACCAACAGACGTTTTGAAAGGTCTGTGTAATCCCAACAGAGTTGCATTGTTGACGCTCATCAAATATTGTTGGGACGCGGGCAGCGAGGCTGAAGGTATCATTATCGTACTCTGGCAACCTGCGTTTAAGAAATCGGACGTACGGCTGGATTGTATGTCGCCAGGAGACGTTAACAGGACTTTCTAATTCATTAGTCGTTGCTATAACACAGGAAGCCTAAGCTACAAAGGACATTAACACTTTAGAATAAAATATCTGAGACATGTCACATCAGTGTTTCCACATCTGTAAACAAAGAGATCTGAGGAAAAGAATATTTCCACATTTGTAAATAAATAGATCTGAGGAAAAGAATATTTCCACATTTGTAAATAAAGAGATCTGAGGAAAAGAATATTTCCACATCTGTAAATAAAGAGATCTGAAGAAAAGAATATTTCCACATCTATAAATAAAGAGATCTGAGGAAAAGAATATTTCCACATCTATAAATAAAGAGCTCTGGGGACAAGAATATTTCCACATCTACAAATAAAGAGTTCTGGGGAAAATAATATTTCCACATCTGTAAATAAAGAGACCTGAGGAAAAGAAATCCTGTACCAGACCTCAGAACCTGTTTAATGCTCTGAATCATGATACCGTAATAAACCATGTAAAGAGAGTACTTGCTGATTTAATTCCTATATCTGTAAGGCCAGCTTTTTTTATTAGGCTAAAACACCAGTGCCACCAACAATGTGAAATCTGCTGGTCAGCAACATTTTATTTTTCGGGCTGCTAAATCATGTAGTTTAAATTTTTTGTTAAACCATCATAGGGCTACGATCATAAAATAAAGCTCCACCATCAATATATTTCCTGATGGAAATCATTCTCAGAATTGCAAGGGAACTGGACTCCGTAACCTCCAACACAGAAGGTGCAAATGTCATATGCAAGAGCACTCTGGTTAATTCAATCTAAGTCGTGCTATTATCCCCTTCAGTAAGTCTGGACATACGACGTGACGAGGAGATGATAATTACTTAATTGTTTCCTGCAAGCTTACCGGCCATCAAGAGTCACTTTAGCAGATTCGCGGTGTTTGTATGAGGGCTTAAAATAAACATTTTAGCAAAATTTTAAGAACACTGGAAAGATGGAACGAGGCTTGGAATTGCTGGAAACTGTGATAAATAGATCTTTGGATCAAGAACTGTAATTCATAATTTCTGTTCATCCTGGTAAACTGTTTTTGTGAAGGAAAATAGTTCCATTTCCCCACATTAGGAAGAGGTAAATTGGACATAGATATATATATATATATATATATATATATATATATATATATATATATATATATATATATATATATATATATATATATATACATATAATATATGTATGTATGTATGTATATACACACAAGTATACATATATATATACATACATATATATATATATATATATATATATATATATATATATATATATATATATATATATATATATATGTATATATATATATATATATATATATACATATATATCAATTACACCGGTTTTTAACCTTTCCTTCAGTTTTCCTTTCCCGTTACAATTCAATACGAACCACACGCTCTCCACCGTCACTATCTCCTCACCCTACTTTCCTGCATCTCAGCATCGCCTCGATTCCACAGCATCTTCCTCTTCCATCTCTCTCTCTCTCTCTCTCTCTCTCTCTCTCTCTCTCTCTCTCTCTCTCTCTCTCTCTCATCCCCTTTCCACCAACCTCCGGATAACACAGAGACAATTAGAGCAACAGCGGCCAGGGGAAACAATAGGGCATATCTTTTTGATGGGGGAAGGATTTAAGAGTTTTGGCGGCCATAAAACGCCGAAGTGCGAAGGTGTGGAGCAAAAGCCTCAAATGGGCCTTCCTCATTGTAGCTGTTTCTTTCCAGTATTACGTCGACAGCTTTTAGCGAAGGCAGCTTACCCTCGTATGCTCTTATGTTCGTATGGGAGTGTTTATATTTATACGTATGCGTGTTTTGGTTGTGTCTGAACGCGGATGTGATTTTTTTTTTTTTTTGTCGGTAGCAGTCTGTCAGTTCATATGTTGGCCCGTCTGTATATCTCTACGGCCTCTTCTCGTTAAATGGCAACGCGCATACATGTACAGATAAAACATACATGCATGAATACATACATTTATAAATACATATAAAGACGTTAAACGTTTGCCATTTCCTAACAATATGTTTACATTTCTCATCCTTCCAGTTTTTATCTGGCCCATATACTATGCAGGCAGTTCACACACACACACACAAGCACAAGCACGCACGCACACACAGGACACACACAAACATTATATATATATATATATATATATATATATATATATATATATATATATATATATATATATATATATATATATATATATATATATATATACATATATATATAATAAATACATGTATATATATATATATATATATATATATATATATATATATATATATATATATATATATATAAAAGTACTTGAACTCACCCCAAACAAGTGACATCGGAAAAGATAGCTGTTGCGTCATCTTTTGACATTCATGCACAAATTCAGCATATGAATAAATGATAAGCGGAAATTGCTATCTCCTCGTGAAATTGCTGTATCCTGAGTTTCTAAGCAATCCTCCACGGCCTGGATGACTTCATTCTTGGCCCCAAAATGGCGACTGCGCAGATGATGTGGGATTTCAAATAAAAAGGAAGTGGTTAGGGGTGAGCAATTCAAAACCTCATGTGTCCACTTCAGTCATTATCATCAACACAGAGCGGATATAGACATTGTCTAGATGCAACAGCTTGCATTCTTACCGCTGTATTTAGGTCAGTGTTGATCGTTTTTTTATTAATCTCTTGTAATTCTGACGTAAAATCTTCGTTAGTAATTTTTTTAACCTTTAAAAAATTATTCAAAGTGATATCTTCTTGGAAAATCTAAAATGCAGTGGGCAATCATGTGTCCAACAGACGCCACACGATAGAATTTTTAAAAATTTGTTATAGATGCCTTAGACATAAATATTTACCCGTGATGTAAATTCAGTCTTATTGCATACTGTAAAAATATCTCCAACGATCAACAGTGATTATAGCAACATATCGATATTGTCACCCCGCAACAAAGCTTTACAAAATGAAAATTTACAGAGCCTATAAAAAACAGCAGAGATTCGAAAAAATATAAACTTCATACTAAATAAATCGAAGAGTAAGAGGGAGATACTTTTCGAATTTATAACAGCCTCATATATCCACACATACCGTATGACCAAAATATAGTAAAAGTAACGCGAATATCACCTGTCCAGATTAAATTTCGTTTGTATGTTGTTATGCTTCACTGGAAAATAAATAGAAGCTGTATTTTCGAATTTGTGTGGTCTGTACATATGGCCTCCAATATATTTTCTTTTATCTCAACGCTATTGTCGCACATACACGATCTTTTAATCATTTTAAATCCTCTTTCCATGAACTGAGCTTTTAAGAATTCGATCCCTTCTTCCATTCGCTCCCCCCCCCCCCCCCACAACCCCTTTCCTTATCAGGAAAAGGATTTCACTGCCGGGAAAGAAGCGGCAGAAACAATCACAGGCAGATCTGAAATGGAAAGGACAAGGGTCATAATTCCCATCTCAATTGAGGCTGAAGAAGATACGGAACGAAAACCGCAGGAATCGGCAGTTGCGTGGGTTGCCCGAGCTATGATAACGTCAAATTTTTTCTTCATATGTACAGTTAATTAGGAAAATATGTTAATGGGGTAAATTGGTAAATAAAGATGATGACTGACTGAGAGCTTACTTATGAATGAATTCTTTATAATATAAAGATGGACTAAATGGTCCCAAGAAATACTCTCTCTCTCTCTCTCTCTCTCTCTCTCTCTCTCTCTCTCTCTCTCTTCTTGGGTAGGAGTTACTCTCTTAATGAATTCGATATTAAACGATATCTAGGTCTAATATTTTTGTATATATATATATATATATATAATATATATATATATATATATCGATATTATAATATATATATATATATAATATATATATATATATATATATATATATATATATATATATATATATATATATATATATATATATATATATATATATATATATATATATATATATATATATATATATATATATATATATATATATATATATTTATACATACAGTATATATATATGTGTGTGTGTGTGCATGCGCGTATACGTATGTTTGTGTGTATTATGTCATTAGTTATTACTGAAATGTAAAGTAGTAAACACCATCAAAAAATGACTGATTGGTTATTTTATTTTTTTTAATAATCATGATTTTTCTTTTTAATATCTTTGAAACCATTATTCCTAGGAACTGGAAATGTGAAAATGTGTTCATTAGCGGTTTTCTGAGAAGTGCCGTGAAAATTTAAAAGCTTCAGTATTAAGGATTTTTTTTACCTTTTTATGGTGCTACAAAATCCTGATGGTTCAAATTTCATGTGAGCAATTACTTTACATGGAAATTAAATGAAAAGGATTAAAGCAATATTAGAGGACATAATCACACTTCTGAATAATATTAAATGAATGGTCTTCCTCTGGAGGAGGAAATACTTAGAAATAACGAAGTAAAAGACTTTTTTTATGAGGTATAAGAATACTTAGAAACAATGGGGTAAAATTAACTTTTTTTTTTTTTTTACTTAACGTGCTGATTTTTTCTTTTATTCATTAGATGGCGATGGTCTGAATATAATTACTCTTCTCTTAGAGAAGATAAACAAGGAATTATTATGCAGTATTTTAACCCTTTCTCTCCTTGCTTCTCAATAATGAGGTCAAAATAACCTTTCTTTTACATAACATCTTGGTTTTCATTTATTCATAAGAAGGTGATTGTCTGATTTTTTTTTTTAACTTCCCGCCAAACTCTCTCTCTCTCTCTCTCTCTCTCTCTCTCTCTCTCTCTCTCTCTCTCTCTCTCTCTCTCTCTCTCTCTCTCTCTCTCTAAATATGAGAGATATCAAGTTTTCATTTTACACCAAATGATATCACTCCTCCGTTTCAGAACGACAAGAAACTTATCCCATTAAACGTTATGATGGAATTTTTTTTTTTTTTTGTGCAGTGGGAAGAGCAATATGTCGCCGGCGTGCTTTGTTAAATGAAAGGATGATATCTCCCTATATTTCCTCTTCTCTGTACCCGTCCAGATCGTTATGAACGAACTTTACTGGCGATTTTGGCGATTTTCCCCAGAATATTGAGCCATTTAGGAAGAAAGTTTTCGTATCAAATTAACATACTGCAAAGAAGGATTGCCCAACCCTTTTTGCATGGATTAAATGATTTTTTTTTTCATAGTCAGTCAGACTGTGTGCCTGGAGGTACCGTATATATGTTAGTTCGCTATTAACAAATTTGAATTAAGGGCTAGTGCTTTCAGTGATGAATTACTATTTAACACTTTTTTTATTTTCTTTATTGTTAAAATCAAAATTAACAGATGTGAATATTTGAAGTGGCTGAAGAAGTGGTGTTTGCAGTGAAGGATTTCTATCTGACATTTTTCTTTCCGTATGATTAAAATACAAATAAACAAATGTTAATTTCTGAAGTGACCGAAGCAGTGGTGTTTGCAGTGGAGAATTACTATTGAACATTTTTTCCCCTATTGTTAAAATCAAAATTAACAGATGTCAATATTTGAAGGCGTTGTGGCAGTGGCGTTTGCAGTGGAGAATTACTATTTAACAATTTTTTCCCTATTGTTAAAATCAAAATTAACAGATGTGAATATCTGAAGTGGCTGAAGCAGTGGTGTTTGCAGTGAAGAATTACTATCTGACATTTTTCTTCCGTATGGTTAAAATATAAATTAACAAATTGTAATTTCTGAAATGACTGAAGCAGTGTCGTTTGCAGTGCAGAATTACTCATCGACATTTTTTTTATTGTTAAACACCAAATTAACAGATGTGAATTTATGAAGTGGCTGAAGCACTGATGCTCGCAGTGGAGAATTACTATTTAAAAGTTTTCCTTTTTTTTTTTTTATTTTGAAATCAAAATTAACAAAAGTGAATTCTTCCAGTGGCTGAAGCAGTGGCGTTTGCTGTGGTGAATTGCTGTGTGACATATTTCTTTTTTTTTTATAATTCTAAAATCAAGAGGAAAAAGTGGCAGAATTTAGAGCGATGAAAAAGTCATATATGAGTCGGTCTGAAAAAGTAAAAGGTTTAAAATGCATATAATATATATGAAAGCAGTATTTACAGCTTGCTAGTTTTTTATATAAATACACAGAATATCTTAACGCTGAATTAAATATTGGAATATTGTCTCATGATACATATTGAGGACTGGTATGGGTAAGCTGGGTATGTTAAGTCAAATTTTCTTGGCATGAAATGTTAAATTTTTTGCCACGTGATAAATAAACATAGACCCCAGAAAATCCAAGGACTGAGTGAGGTAACAGGATCATATGTAATTTCTTTAGAAAATATTTATTATATAGATATATTTGTTTTTACGGTGAATAAAGTGTGGCTACTGCATGTTCCTTTATAATTATTGGACGACTCTTGAGATTATACCACTCTGACGCAATTTAAGAGAGAAAATTCTAATTATTTGACAATTTGAAAAGGCAACTCTCATCTGCTGTACTGTGTGAAGATTAACAATTCAATGACATGACATTTCAGCAGAATCAGCAAAAAGATTCTAATTCTGTGCTTCGCCAATGAAAAAGCTTTGATAATAATTTCCTGTCACTTGTACAATTATAGCCTCCAGCACGGGTGGTGATGTATAGATGTATGAATTTACATTCACATCAAACAGATTTTATTCGTGCCTTCTTGTTTACCAAATTCTCCTGTGTGTAATCCAAAATGTATAAATCATCACGGCTCTTTTCACGTCGCTGAACAGCTGACTGTTTATTGGTACTCCCTGAACTGATGGGAATTCGAGGAGGTCCTGAATAATTGGCTATTTTTTTTATCGGCTTGTTTCATATCCATGAATATGCGACAGAGGAGTGGCATGAAATTCAGAATTTCATCCGAAATCAGTCTTACAGGAGATACAAATTAATGTGCAATCGTCTCGTGTTGTTGCTCAGGATCCTTCAATTTTTTTTTTATTTTTGCAAAGAATATCGCTAAACGTAATGCTGAGAAATTCAAAATAGCGTGATAAACTGTTATGTAATAAAAATCCACAATTACATAAATGAATCGTATTCGTAACAAATGAGGAGGAACACCGTTCAGGTTTTCGAAAGTGTTTGTTTTATTTTTGCATATTAATACAATTCATTTATATGTAATTGTGGACTTTTATTACTAAACGTAAAAAAATTTATGTAATACTAGAAAAGTTGTGACCGGATTTGAAATCTTTTAAAAAGATGTAAATAGCATATGAAAGTTTTTTTTTTTTTTTTTTTTTACTCAACATAACCCGACACCGTTCTAAAATATGTACATGTTGCACCAACAGGCATATGAAAAAACATACAGGCAAAGTTATATTGATGCCCTTAAAACAGTAATTCGCTGAGGGTACATCCTGAGTTGCCTATAGGTATCCTGTTGTGTCTTAAAAGCAATTAGGAAGCCTAAAAGGACAGTATTTCAATTTATTATTGATGTACCTGGTACTTACTACCTAAGGTCATTCATATGCAATGGTGATATAAAACGTTAAAACGTACTGAGGATATATAGGTTCTGTTTTCTTGGAATTGCTTCTGCCTACGGCCTCTCTCTCTCTCTCTCTCTCTCTCTCTCTCTCTCTCTCTCTCTCTCTCTCTCTCTCTTTAAGGAACTAAACACAAAAGCAGACTTTCAGTCTCTCTCTCTCTCTCTCTCTCTCTCTCTCTCTCTCTCTCTCTCTCTCTCTCTCTCTCTCTCTTCTCTTAACTTTTTAACTTTTTCTCTCTCTCTCTCTCTTTAAGGTACTAAACACAAAAGCAGACTTTTCAGACTCTCTCTCTCTCTCTCTCTCTCTCTCTCTCTCTCTCTCTCTCTCTCTCTCTCTCTCTTTTAAGGCAATAAACACAAAAGCAGACGTTTCAGTCTCTCTCTCTCTCTCTCTCTCTCTCTCTCTCTCTCTCTCTCTCTCTCTCTCTCTCTCTCTCTCTCTCTCTCTTTTAAGGCACTAAACACAAAAAAGCAGACGTTCTAGTCTCTCTCTCTCTCTCTCTCTCTCTCTCCAAACCTACCTACCTAAAAGATACCAAATACAGTAGGACCCTTAAGAAGGCATTTTCAAATAGGTGGCTGTGTCTGCGAATTCTTAGTTCGACTTCAACATCAATATCCTTATTTACCACTTCAAAAATCGACTTGGATTTTAAAAAAAATAATTATACATAAGTAACTAAATGAAACTACGTATTTTGTAAAGCAAACGTTGAGATTTAAGATAAAGGAATTCATGTTTACATTAAATTACGATATAGAAGTGCATAAGAGCACGGGAAAAACTATATTAGTTAATTAGTACTGTTTGGTTTTCTTTAAACATTTTTTTCTAAATCAAAACCAAGCGACCAATTCACTTCATTACAAACAATATGCAGATTTACATACGGCATTCGTGGTTGATAAAAGTGTTTTCTTTCCATAATTTGTAAGAGAAGGAAGACTGAACTTGTGGCGGTCGTAAGAGAAGTCAGACTGAACTTATGGCCAGAGTTAATTTAAGGTTAAAAGTTGATTCTGACCTCATTTCCATCGTCTTGACCAAAGCTAACGGTCTGGGACGTTCTTTGTTTATCTGCATTCTTAGTTAATGGGTATTCTTTATTTGTTCAAGGCCTTTGTTCATGGCAGAATTTCGGAGATACAAGGGATCTTGTCATGTGGTAATAATCAAATTAGTTGCACGACTTCTTGGTGCATGATGGTGATGTTTGTAGCAAACTCTTTGCAATAACGAGGGGGCACGTGCGTCTTTGTGTCATTGGCTGTGCGTTTAACCGCAGCACTTTACAAGCAAAAAAAAAAAGGGAAATCGACTAAGAAATGCACTTTAGGCAATGTGTAGTGCTCCGAAAAGTGTGCATCTGCAAATCTATGTGTCTGATGTTATATATACAGTATATATATATATATATATATATATATATATATATATATATATATATATACTATATATATGTAATATATATATACATATATATATAGTATAAATATGTATGTGTACATATAGTATAAATACAGTACAACTACACACACACACACACACACACACATATATATATATACATACATACATATATATATATATATATATATATATATATATATATATATATATATATATATATAAAACCAGACAGATAGATTTACAGAGAGAGAGAGAGAGAGAGAGAGAGAGAGAGAGAGAGATGGTGGAAGCCTGAAAGCAGGGAAACAGAGACACACAGAAGATAGCAGTCAACAGGACCTTGAATCTCCCTGTATCAGAATCCCTCCGCAAGAACTTGAAGGCGAAAGAGAAACAGTATTGTCCTTTAGCCTTAGATAGCGCGCCTGCCATTGGCCAAGCCCTTGGAAAGAACAGAATTTTATAAGGGCAGTGGGAAGAAGGGATATCTTTGATCCCCACCCCCTCCCTCTCCCACCCTCACTCCCCTCCCCTCCTCCCCAGCGATCTCTCTCTCACGAACCTCCTCCATTCCTCTTATCGCCAGACACCGCTGAAAGACATCCGGGGATTCGTAACTTTTCTCCTTAAGTTTTTCGTCTAATTTCGGAAGATTGAGATATAAGGCAGTCAGTGAGAACATGTCTGTGTGTGTGTATATATATATATATATATATATATATATATATATATATATATATATGTGTATATATATATATATATATATATATATATATATATATATATATATATATATATGTATATATATATATATATATATATATATATATATATATATATATATATACATACACACACTTGATGGCCGTGTGGTTTTAATACGAGTCACTGTCCTCCTGAGTTCTTGTCTTCCGTGGTTCGAGCCCACGAGACGATGAACTTATTATCTACTAAAAAAAAAAATTCCCCTTCGGTAACATATATGAAAATATATGATTTCCGAGGCAGAGCTTAATACCTGTATATGAATCACGGTGATGTGATAAAATTCATTCATTTATATATATATATATATATATATATATATATATATATATATATATATATATATATATATATATATATATATATATATATATATATATATATGCGTATGTGTGTGTGTGCGTGTGTGTGTGTAACATGTCGGCCTATTGAGTAATCTTTGATTCAACTATGCCTTGTTTTCCAAGTCCCCTAATCTTCTCTCTTAACACTTCCGATTTCTAATCAGTAAAAATTAACAAACATATTTTTTTATATTGCATTTTACCTCTATGACCAGATATTGATCGCAGTTTTGTCTATTTTTGTGAATTTTTCGCCTGGTTCTATTTTGAAACTCGCACAAATATGATTCCATCTCTTTTCTCATCAGAATTATATCACACAAGACATTCCTTTGTCCTATAGCTTTCGCAGTCCGTATATTTTTTATTCTGTAATCCTCCTCTCCCCTCATTTCCCTGCATTGGCAATAATTACATTCTCAAGTACTTTCGTGAACCGACCAAGTCCATTCTTCAACCAGCAATACTCACGATCGTTATTTACGTTCCTTGTCTTATTAATTTGGTCCTGTTCTTTTCTAACCTCTCTCATTATCAAAATAATGTAAGATTACAGCAATACAGACCAATTCTTCATCGTTTCCAGGCTGTAATCTGTACTGAACCCTAGCGTGTCAGAAGCCCTTCAGGATTTTGACCCTAGTGAGTGTCCATTGAGTCATTATAGAATATGTTTGAGACCTAATGTTACATAGAATAGGCTTTCCGCCTACATAATCTTCTACAAGCCTCCCATTCATTATATGAGTTAAGAGGAATAAATTATAGAATGTCACCGAGAGGGTTACTAGTGCTGAATTATGTTCTGCTTTACGTCTGTGTTCTTAGAACTATTTCAATAATGATTTTTGTCGGAAATCCATAGTTGCTGAGTCATGATGGTGACATTATGTTTCCCGAGGAATTACCGAGGCGCATATACTTTAAATATTAACCTGTCGTGCGCCAATGAACTTTTAAAACTACTTTAGCTGAATGCTAGTTGAATATATATATATATATATATATATATATATATATATATATATATATATATATATATATATATATATATATATATATATATATATATATATATGTTGAAGTTAAAGTTAAAGTCCTCCTGGGCCTCTATAGGCTCCTAGGGCAGGCGCTGATCTCCTGTTTCTTAGGCTGACAGCCAGTGGGGACAGGTCCCAATTCCTATGAGACGTGGCCAGCGTGTCGTTAGGCCCACTGTTTAATTCCTCAGCCCAAGGGCTGGTACCTATCCTCCTACTGAACCTCTCAGTTTATATATATATATATATATATATATATATATATATATATATATATATATATATATATATATATATATATATATATATGTGTGTGTGTGTGTGTGTGTGTGTGTGTGTGTGTGAGTGTGTGTGTGTGCATTTTAACCTAAAACGCTGTCTATTTGTATGGTTGTTATTTTCGCAGTTTAAATAAAACACATAGCTCTCATTGTTTTATTTATTTAACAGAGTTCAAAAACAGGGAGAGAAGGATAAAAAGAGAAGAAATGAACCCTTAGAGCTTATGCAAAGTCTGGTCTGAAGAAAAAGAAACATGAGAAATAACCGATTTTTGGAGGAGCTAAACAATTTAAAGAAAAAAAGTAAATATTTTTGTTTTGGAGAAAACGTACAAGATGAATTTTGAGTGACATTACTATTAAGTTAAAGTTTTCAGGTGATTGAGATATATCCTGATTAACGACAGAAGTGGAGTCTATAAGAGTATAATAACAGAATTCATAAGAAATATTACACAGACGTTGGAAAATGAGTTGTTAATGAAGTGTTGGATGATGTGGTAAGGTCTTGGCATCTTAATCCCGAGACAAATCATCATTTCCCCTAGAGGGATGAATTGCTATTCATTTATTGTCTCCCCTAGAATATTAACATGGTCATTAATAATTTCTTCTTGATTATCTAGAGCTCTGCGGTTATCATTACCTCAACCCTTTAATGCAGTGAGCTATATTTTATGCATGCATATATATATATATATATATATATATATATATATATATATATATATATATATATATATATATATATATATATATATATATATATATATATATATATATATATATATATATATATATATATATATATATATTATTATTATGTATATATTATTATACATATATATATAATGTATATATATATATATATATATATATATATATATATATATATATATATATATATATTATGTGTGTGTGTGTGTGTTACCTCGTTCGAAAGAATGACACCTCAGCAGCAAATCACTTATTATTTTTAATATATATGTGTGTGTGTGTGTGTGTTACCTCGTCCGAAAGAATGAAGTCTCAGCAGCCAATCACTTATTATTTTTTTTAATACCAGAGACGTTGATAATTATTAAAAGCACAACCTTAAAGAAGACTTACGGTTGATCATCAACTCTTGTATATCCAAATGAAAAAGCAACCAAGAATTATGAATCATAATGAAGTTTATTGTCTAAGTCGTGATGTAGGTATTAAAAAATTGTCTCGAAATCAAACAGACATTTAAATGAACACAACCAAACTTAGCAGGACATTTTTTAAATTGTCTCGAAATTAAACAGACATTTAAATGAACACAACCAAACTTAGCAGGACATTTTTTAAACAAACCTACTTCGAGATGAACCCTTAGAACAGGCCATGACATGACGAAACTACCCTCGTCAAATCATCAAACAATTTCATGATCAAATTCTGAAGCCATGGCGACAGGATCTGAAATTCGTAATAAAATCAGTTCTGCGGGCATTAATAATTATCGACGTTAAAGAATGCTTCCATAATTTTTCTGCGAGTTCTCTGCCGTTAATCAGTTTTTCCAAATAGAATTGGTCTGTAATCCATGTGAAATTCTATGAGTTAAAACGCCGTCCGCTTAAATCCAGTGCCAGTATAAATACTAGACTAATGCCAAATTTAATGACGTATTTGCTCCTAAACTTTCTGTGGGTTAGTACACAGTTTATGACCAAAATCGTAATTTGGTTATCTGTCAGACTTGGTGTAAAATTTGATCTAATGTTTTGTGCTGCCGGCATGAATAGAAGTTATTTGGCTGTGAAATGGAAATTTTATGTCTTGCAGCTGCACTGGCATTAATGCAAAAGTCCCTAAAATATACGAGGTTCATGGAAGGACCAGACCTATAAAATACTGAAGCTGTTTCATTAAACACAATGTATTATTCAGACTTTGCAACTCACATTCCAGAGAACTTAAAATCTGGACCTTTACCACCCTAACTAACTAGGTCAGTTGGAACATTTTTATATATATACAGTATACATATTTCCTCGAATAGGAAGAGAATCTGGCGAGAAGCTGCTTAGAATAATGGGTATCGGAAAGAGGAATATCAACGATTATTTCTAAGAGTTTACATACTAACTCGCAAAACGATATTCGTTCATACATGAATAAATAACAAAATTAAATATCTCAAAATATTGTTCTGAAGTAAAAGACTAAAAATTAAATGAAAGATATGACCATTGTTCAATGTAAAATCTAACGACAATCTCTGCAGTTTTATTGTGGCTATGTTGTAACAGAGAATTAAGTAAAAGAGTTGAATCCCTTTCCTCTTATTCAGTGATGGCTTTCATGGACGGGGTAACTTGCCTCTTTCCCCTGAAACGTTATTGTTAAGTTTTCTATAAAGGTGAAGAATGGCGAATATATTAAGGAATGATGTTCCATAAAGCAGCTTGCCTGAAAATATTATCATCTGAAAAAGCAAAAAGCAAAACAATACTCCACATATTTAACAAGGATGAGAAACTATACAGAGGGAAACCAACTTCCCTCCCTCATGCAGGGATTAATAAAGCAGTTTGAGAGGAAGTATAATAATCTGACAAAAAAAATGAAACAAATAAAAAATACCTTATACAATTAACAAAAATAAAAATCTAATCATTTGATAAAAGTAAAAAGAAAAATTCCACATAATTAACAACAAATAAAATATTATCATTTAATAGAACAAAAGAAAATAATCCAAACATTTAGACAAAATTTTAAAAATTATTTGATAACAAAAATAATTCACACAATAAAAGTGTAAATACTGTCATTTGAAAAATACAAAATAAAAAAAAACATCCACATATTTAAGCAAAGAAAAATATCAATAATTCACATAATTATAAAACAAGGGAAAATATCATCATCCAGCAAAAAAAAAAAATATTTCACATAATTGACAAAAACGAGAAAATATATAAAGAAAAACCAACTTACCCCCATCAGGCAGGGATAAAGGATCGTAAACCCAATACGGGATGACACAAATTTTGGCGAGACCCCTCAATCAACATTTGCATAGGTTTTTGGCACAGCTGACGGTAATGGAGGGAAGTGCCAACATTCTCTCGCTTATTATGTCACCCCGTTTTATCAGCGACGCTGGTCGTACGGTTTGAATCATTACGTGGTGTGGCATCAAAGTGTCATCAGTCGGGTAATTATTTCCATTCATATGTATGTATGTATGTATGTATGTATGTATGTATGTATGTATGTATGTATGTATGCATGCATGCATGCATGCATGCATGTATGTATGTATGTATGTATGTATGTGTGTATGTATGTATGTATGTATGTATGTATATATATTATATATATATATATATATATATATATATATATATATATATATATATATATATATATATATATATATATATACAATATATATATAAATAATTTATATGTATATCCACAGTATATATAAATATACATCTATACATACATACATACAGTACACACACACAATATATATGTATATACATATATACGCATATGTATTATACATATATACATTATGTATATATTTATATATAAATATATATACGATATCGTGGCTTTGTTTTTACATGGGTATACATTTAATTACTAGGTTTTCGTATGTGCGTGGCCTCTGATTTATTGAATGCATATTTTAGACAGCTATAAGCACCATGCTCACATAAACAGGCCCTTTATATTCACAACACAAACGTATTTGTACTTTAGCAGCATCTAATTAATGTGACATTAGGTAACGTCCATCACGCACTTAAAAAATAACGAGAATTACAATGAATTACTCGGGACACCGCATTACGCCTCTAATTCCCATAAAAAGTGAGAAAAACAAATGATTTGCGAATCACGTCTTTGTCACGCACTATTTTGCGTCAGCTAGACTTGCCAGTTTCTAATACGAAGCAAGGCAGCTATTGATCAAATTGGTAATATTTTTTCATATAACTAAACCCGGAAGTCATTAACTGTTTTTATGCCCAAACTGACGACACTCTATCTCATATTTTTTTTATTCATTCCTGCATGACTGAGCTTCGACTGGCTGGTTTAAATTATCGCCAATGCAGTCATTTTATTGTGTTCACGCTTAATTCTAACCCATCACTTTATATTTTGGCTTCTCCTCATCATTATCATCATCATCTCATTTTTTCCTTTTTTCTATAATTTTCATTATCAATCTTGTCGTATTCGTCATTATCACTTTCAATCGGAGGGTTGGTTTAATTTGTCGTCAGTGCACTAATTGTGTTGTGATCGCACTTTAATTCAACCCACCTCTTTTTATTTTTGCTTCTTCTCATTATTATTAACCTTCCATTCTTCCCTTTCTATCATCAGTCTCATTCTTCATTACCACTTTCAATCGACATGTTGGTTTAATTTGTCGACAGTGAACTAACTATATTGTGATCACACTTTAATCCAAGCTTTCTCTTCTTATTTTTGCTTCTTCTCATCATTATCAACTTTTTATTTTCCCCTTTTTCTCAGTCTCATTACCACTTTCACCTTGTTCGTCATTACCACTTCCAAAGCGGGGACATTTCCGAGTCCTTAGCGGTATTCAACTTCTACGACAGTACTCATCTTCTCATTCCTCATGCAAATCCATCCGACGGGGAGGCCCTTTGGAATTTCGGGTGACACAATGAATAATGCAAATGAACAGGAGCACGGGGCGGCCGACTGGTTCCGAGTGTTGGCGCAAGGATGAAAGGAATTCCCACGACTGCAAATCACGATGATGAGAGTACTCACATGAGCAACATTAAAATGTAGGTCGAGTAATAACAGTCAGTCTGAATTCATTAACAAGTCTGTAGTGAACTAAATTAATTAGATTATAACATTCATAAAATATCTCTCCTTCTTTCCGAGATTTGTGCAATATTAAGTTTAGGGAATAATGAAATAGGTAATTAGATTATAAAATCTATTAAATATCCTTCGTTTTTTCTTGGTGATTTGCGTAAAATATTATTGACCTATCCAGTCTGACTTGTGTTCTTTTGTCGTCTCTGCCAGACTTCGAAAGGGTCATTTGTCTCTCTTGACAGCTGAGAGAGGCATTTGACAGCGCCTGGCATGAGAATGTTAAGGAAACATCCTGCCTAAGGTTTCACTCCTTCACTCTGTAAGAATTTTTGCAGTTTTATTTTTGCGTAATCTTTTCATATCTGCTGTTGCTGACTGGAACATCTATTCTGTTCCTTGTATAACTATGGTGGCGTTCCTTAGGGTTTTGTTTTCTCACATTCTCCCTTCCTCTTCTTTATCAGTGACCTTCCATAATCTAGCTTTGCCCTTATCCATACTTTCGCTGGTGATTCAACCCTCCTAAATTTTCCTTCCTTTGCCTTAAAGTTATCTTTGGTGGAAGTACTAAATCTCGAATCACCCTTTCTTCGTCAAACTGCTCTGGTGTTTAAGCTTGTTTGGTTTGATAAAACTCAATTCGCTCTGATGTTTAATTTAGGAATCAGAATTTCAATGACTCCAAGATAAATTTTCTGCCCGTTTCTCTGTTTACTCTCCCATCCCATTCTTCGACTACTGTCGATGAAAGTCTAACTGAGCCTCTCACTTCTATCAGTGTTCTCTCGAACACCTGGCGTTGTTCATATCCTCAAATCTGCTTTTCAAGAAAATTTTAAGTATTCTGTTCAGATGCCGTATATCTATTCTTCATCCTCTGTCCTCAAAGTTCTGTGCTGGGGTATTAGGCTATACCTGTCATGTTTTGGGGATTCTTCCATCTCCCTCGTTAATAATCTCTCTCTCTCTCTCTCTCTCTCTCTCTCTCTCTCTCTCTCTCTCTCTCTCTCTCTCTCTCTCTCTCTCTCTAGATCATAACACTCTTTGCCGGAAAGGTGAGGTTTTTCTCATTTTCTTAATAAGTAATATTTAATGCAAAGGTCAGTGACAATGTCTTTCGTTCCACTGAAAAGTTTTGCTATTTTCTTCTTGCTAAGGTTTTATAGAATCTTGCAAATAACCTTACTTCCTTTAACAAGGTCTATTGCTTTCTTCGTGGTCAAGTCTTGCCCTTCTCCTGTCCTTTGTTCTTCGTTTTTCTTCGGGCCTGGGCTAGAAAAATCATTAGTCTGCCAGTTCAATTAACCTTTGCTCTTAAAAAAAGATTGAAAAGGTTTTTAATGCAGCTCGTCCAACCCGCGTTATGTATTGCAAAATTACTCCAGTTTAATTTCGACTTTACTTCTGCATTACCTTGATATTTGATGAACGATGAGTTATGAATGGTTGCCCAGTTTATGGGCTTTAAGTCTTGACTACTATGCACTATTACTGAAGCTGAATTCTATACTGTTGCAATAATCATATAGACTGTTGCAATAATCTTCTCCATGCGAATGGCTTCCTGACGTTCACAGGCGACCAGTTCGGATTAATACGTCAACATCTGTTGTAACTTTAGAATAACGTGGTCGACCAGGCTTCCGAATTTAATGACCTTGAGTCAAGGTCAAGGGAGCCAGTGTGGATCAATTGGGTGGAAGCTCTACCAAGTGCCTGTTAATTTATTATCTGGATTTGTTCTAAGGTTTGTTGGTCTTTTGAAATATCAACTATATTTAATTCGGACAAATATGGTAGTGTTCATTTTACAATAGGTTTCGAATCGAGATAGCAATTGAAATCCGCGTTAAACTTGAGTTATCCTGAGATTAACGAAATATCTTTAGCAAAATAGAATATTTCAAATGTTGTTAAAAATCGTAATTAATGTACCACAAAAGACAGAAATTCGCCTTGAATAAATTAACAAAAAGAAAAAAATTCGCCTTGAATAAATAAAAAAAAAATAATTAAGCAATTCTTGTAAAAAATAACACGTAAACTGCGGGGGATATTTACCAGGAGAATCCTTTTTCAACAAGCTTCTCTAATAAAATTGATAAATTATGTTCTGCAGTCAAGTGGCCTTCAGAGAAAACATAATGCCCCATGAAACCCATAAAGAGCTTTTCGTGATTTTTCTCCTCTGATGGAAACTACAGTAGTCAAAAACAATAAATTGCTTTGCGCCATGGAGCTAAAAAAATCATTCTTACTAATGCAAAAACGCTTTCTTATTTAGGTCAGGTTTCCGCACCCTAAAACCCTTGAATTATTAAATGTGGCCTCAGTTATACCCATAAATAAATTTCATTTTTCGACGCTGATGGAAACTAGTCAAATAAGAATAAAATACTAAAGCGTCATGAAGCTGAAAAAATTTTCCGCAACCTAAAATACTTGAATTATTGAATGAGGCTTCAGTTACACCTATGAATAGGTTTTCTTTTTCAACACTAATGGAAACTAGTCAAAATGAATAAAATGCTGATGCGTCATGAAGCTAAAAAAAAAAATAATGCTTACTCATTCAAAAGTGCTTTCTTTTCAGGTATCAAGTTTCCTTAACCTAAAGCACTTCATTGATTGAATGGGATCTCAGTTGTGCCTATAAATAAATTTCCTCTTTCAACGGTGATGATCTCTGGTAATAAAATAGAATAAAATGCTAAAGCGTCAAGAAGCTGAAAAAATAACGCTTACTACTACGAAAATTATTTCTTTTATGACTCGGCTTCCGACGCTAAAACACTTGAATTCTTGAATGGGATCTTAGTTATGCCTATAAATAAGCTTCACTTTCAGCACTCAACAGCTGAAAAAAAATAATGCTTACTCTTGCAAAAATGCTATCTTTTATGTCTCAGCTTCCGACCCTAAAACACTTGAATTCTTGAATGCGATCTCGGTTATATGTATAAAAGAAAGTTTATTCTTTTAACAGAAAGAAACACCTGTTTTCGTTCAGTGATCAGGATGAAGAAACACCTGTTTTCGTTCAGTGGCCGGGATGATAAAAGTGTTGAACGTATAAAAAGACCTTCCCCTACTGCAGGAGCGAAAGCTTTTCCCACTGTGCACATATCCGTAGATACCAAAGCACCAGATGCTTTTCATCTGCCCATAGACTGTCTCTGTGGCAGGCGAACTCTTTTCTTTTGAGTACAGAGAGGAAAAGATGTCAAAGAAAGAAACTGCGGGATGCACATGAGGGCAGAATTCAAGGGAAAAAGAGAAAGCGACTGTAATTCTAGATCTTAACTACAGACTCAGGGGGAATAAGTGAAAAGGGCTGTATTCTCGAGACAGTGTGGAATTCGTGCAATGGTCTTGTGAATTCATATTTTCTTCGTTCACTGTTCATTCGAAAAGTTGATAAAGAATTTATATTTGAAGTTTTGTGACAAATAATCAGTGAAAATTCGTTGCTCATGTTTGAGCTTCTGTGAATTTCTGTGACAAATAACCAGAGGAAATTCATTGCTCATGTTTGAAATTCTGTGACACATAACCAGTGGAAATTCATTGCTCATGTTTGAACTTCTGTGACAAATAACCAGTGGAAATTCATTGCTCATGTTTGAACTTCTGTGACAATTAACCAGCGAAACTTCATTGCTAATGCTTGAACTTCTGTGACAAATAACAAGTGAAGATTCATTGCTTATGTTTGAACTTCTGTGACAAATAACCAGTGAAGATTCATTGCTTGTTTGAACTTCTGTGACAAATAACCAGTGAAACTTCACTGCTTATCTTAAACTGTGACAAATAACCAGTGGAAATTCATTGCTCATGCTTGAACTTCTGTGACAAATAACCAGTGGAAATTCATTGCTCATGCTTGAACTTCTGTGACAAATAACCAGTGGAAATTCATTGCTCATGTTTGAACTTCTGTGACAAATACCCAGTGAAACTTCATTGCTTATGCTTGAACTTCTGTGACAAATAACCAGAGAAAATTCATTGCTTGTTTGAACTTCTGTGACAAATAACCAGTGAAACTTCATTGCTTATCTTGAACTTCTGTGACAAATAACCAGTGAAAATTAATTGCTTATGCTTGAACTTCTGTGAACTTCTGTGACAAACAACCAGTGAAAACCCACTGCTCATGTTTGAACTTCTGTGACAAATAACCAGTGAAGATTCATTGCTTACTTTGAACTTTTGTGACAAATTGCCAGTGAAACTTCATTGCTTATGCTTGAACTTCTGTGACAAATAACCAGAGAAAATTAACTGCTTATGCCTGAACTTCTGTGACAAAAAGCCAGTGAAAACCCGCTGCTCATGTTGGAACTTCCATGACAAATAACCAGCGAAAATTCATTACGTGGCGTATGAAAATCAGCGGATTATATAATTAGCGCAATTAACGAACACAGACTTGTTTTGATTGAATTATAGCTGCTAATGGACAGCAGATTTTTTCTAATTAACGTGAAATTTTAATTTGCCTAATTAGCTGAATTGATCTTCCGTTTCTATCACAAAAGAGGAACGATCACATTAAATTAAAATGCAAAAAATTAACAAATTCCGAATAAGACTAATACAACTGAATCAAGAGCACTGTCTGCGTCATATTCAAACCAGCACTGCACCACTCAACTCTCTTTTGCCAATTACTGAATTTTCTGAATACCGAGGCTCCTCTGCCCCCAAACTCCTTTTCCTCCCTTTCCTAGGCTGGTGATAAATCCTTTATATGAGAAAGGGGAAAAATTAAGTAGTTACTGACTGTGGCTGTTAAACGTGCATATATGTCTGGTAAACGTATCACCTTTATATATATATATATATATATATATATATATATATATATATATATATATATATATATGTGTGTGTGTGTGTGTGTGTGTGTGTGTGTGTGTGTGTGTGTGTGTGTGGTGGAGAGAGACAGGTTCCTGTTAACACTCTTCCCCATGGATGTCCAATAGATCTACAAGCTAACAGTAACTGGCATTGGTTTCTCGTTACCCATTCAAGCACAGAACAGACTTGGTGATACATAATCTCTCTGATCGAACGACCGACGGCATAGCAAGCGTCAAAAATGATGATAATATATATAAAGTAAAAATGATAAGTCATATATGCAAGTAAATATGATAGTAATATATGAAGGTGTCAAAGCGGCCTAAAGGATTGTGAGTCCAGGCTTATGGATAAGACCAAGGTACCTTCATTTTCATACTTATATAATGGCCAGTATTGATAGAGGCTAGGCCGCGCTACACAATGCCATGAATAATCGTCAAGTTCATAATCTTCTCTCTCTCTCTCTCTCTCTCTCTCTCTCTCTCTCTCTCTCTCTCTCTCTCTCTCTCTCTCTCTCTCTTTATGTATTAATACATATACTTTATATATATGCGTGTCTGTGTGTATATATGTAAAGACATATAGATAGATAGATAGATAGATAGATAGATAGATAGATAGATAGATAGATAGATAGATAGAGATATAGATAGATAGATTTTTTAATGTGGCTATAATTAAAAAGGGAAGGACCTTACCAAAGTTATTCCCCACTCTGCCAGATGAAAACCCTCTCTCTCTCTCTCTCTCTCTCTCTCTCTCTCTCTCTCTCTCTCTCTCTCTCTCTCTTTGTGTGCCCCTCAGTTTTGGAAGCTTCCCGTAAATAAGGCACCTAGATCAAGTTAATCTAGTTTCTTGAGTGACCAGAATATGTTTATTTTCCCCCTAGATCGCCCCGGCCTTAGGGAAATCTTGTTCGAGAACAAATTTTGTGTTGGTTCTGTCTCGTAATGTAGTTGGTTTATTTGCCGCCCCCTCCCCCCCTTCCTATACACTGGTTCATTTGGCTTGGTTTTCTTGTCTCTAATAAATAATGGAAGGATTTTGCTGTTCCTAATTTTGCTGCTACGTTCTGCCTGTTCCTTCTTTGTCTTCATTTAAATCCACAATATGTTGTTTTTTACGTTAGTTAAAATCTAATACTTTATTCCAATTTTTCAAAGTCTGCTGACATGTTATCCTACATAATCATGGCTATTATTTTTCAGTCACATTATTATTCATAGTAACAGTATCATAGCAGTTGACATCCGATTTGTATTAACTGCAGAACATACGGCTGCAACATATTAAAGACATAAACATTATACGTCCAAAGTGGACGACCGCGTTTCCTTTCTTTGTATATTCGGACTAGCCTGAAGTAAGCAATCTTTCTTGGTAAAATAGTAGGTAATTCCTAATGTTATTCAGATCCAAAGGATGTCCCCTCGTAATGAAGCTTTTCCTCAAAGGATAGACGAAATGAGTGGAAACGTGGACAAAAAGTATCTAACCAATATTTACTGTTAATAAAAATGTTATTGCTAGCACGGTCTTTCTTTTGATTGTGATGAAATACAAATTTAATTTGAGTAAACTGTGACTTTGCTATCTGTGCCTCCGTTATACTGGTAACTTTGACTTGATCTTGATGGCTTTTGAAAAAATGAACGAATGAAAATTCACTTCAAATTGTAGTTTTTTCAGTCACTTATGAACATGAGACTTGAAGAGTAACATGTTATTATTTGTACATTTTTATTTATAGCTTATTTTGCACAATTTAACTGATTATACCTAAGTACGTAGACTAAACCATATTTTCTGTTATCACTTCCATTCTTGGCATATCCTAAACATTTTCATCTTGATAACAAGTTTAGGCCTATGACTCGTCATTTTTTCCCGCCTTATTCATTGGATTGTTAACAAAATACGTGCAGCAAATCATGAAAATGAACTTCCATTCCGGTCAGATCAATAAGGACTCTCCAAAGTGGTTTACAGAGATATACTGCATCTATATGGCTCGAATAAGTTAAACATTTGTCTGAAATGGATTTAATGGGGGGTAGATTTTTCTTTAAATTTTTCTTTATTTTTTTGGGGGAAAAAGAGGGGGAATTCTGCCTATAATTCTCCTCACTGGTTCTTTGCCATAGGAAATTATGTTTCTGACCAAGACTGAAGAATGATATATCATACATAGGGTTATTTTTTAACATTATCTGTGACTGGGCTATTGGCAACAGCTTTCTAGTATAATAAGAAATACAAATGTGAAATGATGATGTCTAGGTATCCCCCCCAAAACCCCAACCAAAGGAGAATTCACCATTATAGGTTAGTCAGCTGTCTTTGAATTACAAATCACTGAATTACTCAAAAAAAGTAGATAAGATGAAAATTAGTGATTTAGTGAAAAGAGCTATATAATCGAGTATGATAACCCCTCCCGAAAAAAATGCAAGTAGACAAGAGTCGTTTCAAGTTTGTTCGAAAATTACAGTTTGTCAATATTTGCTCCAGAAAAAGAGTGAAATTAACATTTCCTGACATACTACGTTAATGGGAAAATTTGAGCAAAAGACTCAGAAGATCAGACACCACCTTCGATCACGCTGGCAAAGGGATGGAAAATTTTTGAATCTTAAATTTAAACTTTTATATGAACATCAAGAGTGGGAAACCAAATCCCATTTATAAGAAGTGTATTAACATTCACTTTGGTAGCGTCAACACTAAACAAAATGAATATGAGATAAACCTCTCTCTCTCTCTCTCTCTCTCTCTCTCTCTCTCTCTCTCTCTCTCTCTCTCTCTCTCTCTCTCACTAACTAAAGTATGACAGATATGAAACATGCAAATCTCTACGATTACTGATTATTGATAAGGGTTTGAGACAATGAGGTAAAGAGAAGACCTCCACGATTAAAAAAAAAAAAAAACACACACACACACACTTCAAAGGACACTTCATAAAATGAAGCTGTTTTTCAAAGCGGCTAACAGTTTAAAAATGATCTTCGTTTTTATGAAGTACGAAGAGTTTATTAAAAGAAGAAACAGCCTTGATCTTCTTGCAAGATTAATAGGACAACAAAACTTTCCAAACTCGAGTTATGTCAAACATTCATCCTGCTTACGAGAAGTTTTACAAGACGTTTTAAATTCTTATAACAAACAGGGGGTGCTTGTTGATTGCCTGAATTTTTTAAGTGTTTTCTACTGACTTTCTAAAATATATTTTAGCAAAGGATCAAGAAGAGCTTGGCCGTTGCGTCGACATGATAATGTAGGCCAGTTTTGATATTTTTATTCTAAAGATTAATCCTTAAGGCATTATTTAACAACCTGCATAATTACTAGTCTATGAATTTTCCATAAAGTTTACTATTCTGTATATTTCCCATAAAGTTTACTATTACTATTTTATGTATTTTCCATAAAGTTCACTATTCTATGGATTTCCCATACAGTTTCCTATTCTATGTATTTTCCATAAAGTTTACTATTCTATGTATTTTCCATACAGTTTGCTAATCTATGTATTTTCCATAAAGTTTACTATTCTATGTATTCTCCATAAAATTTATTATTCCATGTATTTTCCATAAAGTTTACTATTCTATGTTTTCTCCATAAAATTTATTATTCCACGTATTTTCCATAAAGTTTACTATTCTATGTATTTTCCATAAAGTTTACTATTCTATGTATTTTAAATGAAGTTTATTATTCCATGTATTTTCCATAAAACTGACTATTACATGTATTTTCCATAAAGTTTACTATTCTATGTATTTTCCATAAAGTGTACTATTCTATGTATTTTCCATAAAGTTTACTATTCTATATATTTTCCATAAAGTTTACTATTCTATATATTTTCCATAAAGTTTACTATTCTATGTATTTTCCATAAGGCTTACTATTCTATATATTTTCCATAAAGTTTACTATTCTATGTTTTTCCATAAGGCTTACTATTCTATATATTTTTAATGAAGTTTACTATTCTATGTATTTTCCATAAGGCTTACTATTGTATGTATTTTTAATGAAGTTTACTATTCTATGTATTTTCCATAAAACTGACTATTCTATGTATTTTCCATTAAATTTACTATTCAATGTATTTTCCATAAAGCTGACTATTCTACGTATTTTCCCTAAAGTTTGCTATTCTATGAATTTTCCATAAAGCTGACTATTCTATGTATTTTCCATAAAGTTTGCTATTCTATGAATTTTCCATAAAGCTGACTATTTTATGTATTTTCCATAAAGTTTGCTATTCTATGAATTATCAATAAAGCTGACCATTCTGTGTATTTTCCATAAAGCTGTGCTGATACATGTGTACCTCAAGCTCTCAAAACAGTTACTTAGATGTTCTTTTTATTTATTTCAGAGTTTTACTGGTTAATAGGGAATAATCCTGACCATTCCTAGTGCAAGATGATATTTAATATCATTGTGACTTCCGGTAAAATAAATAAAAATCACTTAAATTTTATGCGATCGGTTTTAATATTTCTTTCGGAACTAAGTGGAAAAGTAATGCGACCCCGTTCATTAGAAAAGTTATGTTTTTAAACTATGGTAATTATTGCTCGACAAAAATACTTATTTTTCGAATCACTCGTTGCATTTCATTGAAAAATGTTAAAAGCAATTAACTTTTTGTGCTTGTAAATATGTAAATTTCACGCGGAATATTGATATCACATGAAATCATCACCCATTTGACGAATTCAAAACATCTGCCTCGCCGATATTTATATTTCGTGCATTCATTGCCATTTAGAACTATTTCTTGGCCGCCTTGGAAACAAGCAGTAAAACGGTAAACGGCGAGTGAATTTACGTCTGTCACGGAACCAGACATAGCGGCAAATGGAGGAACTGTTTAAAACCCATAAAATGTAAAGAGAAAAGGATTGTTTCTCTCTTTCGCAGTCGCCACGGAAAGCCCTCGACAGACGGCAGAAGTTCTTGAACCTTGAGAAGGGATACTTCTCTTTCTCACTTGTATTTAATCGTCCAATTTTCTCGCATATAAACTCACTTCGTGCGCTATAAAATACTTCCGTTGGGGGGTATGCCGTCAGTGCACCTCATGCTGTGCACTGTAGGCTTTACGTAAGGTTCTTTGCAGCGTCCCTTCGACACCTAGCTGCAACCCTTTTCGTTCCTTTTACTGTACCTCCTTTCATATTCTCTTTCTTCCATCTTACCTTCCACCCTCTCCTAACAATCGATTCATAGTGCAACTGCAAGGTTTTCCCCCTGTTACACCTTTCAAACCTTTTACTGTCACTTTATATTTCAGCGCTGAATGACCTCATATGTCCCAGTGCTTGGTCTTTGGCCTGAATCCTATATTCAGATCAATTCAATTGCTTATTAGTTTGGCGTAGCACTATGCAGGATGTCTGCTTTCATATACAACAGGAAACGTGTTGTTGTTAATTATTCTGCTCAGGAGCGATTGCCAAACGAACAGAGAAATTAACGGGTGCAATAATTTAGTAATTTACCGGTCCATTACTTCTCTTTTGACGGTTGGGATAACACTTTTATAACAATTTAAATAGCAGTGATGACAGTTTATGACAAGGATAGTGGAAACAAGCGAGATATATTGTCATTTTAGAGATTACCATTCACTAAGCTTCTTTTATCCACATTTGTGAAATAATGTACCAAAATCACGTTATCCCTTATAACTTTGGAAATAACGTTTAATATATTTAATATATTAATATATTTAGTATTTAGCATTTATCAAAATACCCAGTCTTAGCTTCACCTTCTGATCCATTTTCCACAACTTTCCAGAATTCTGTAAAAAACATTTGCAAGCTTGTTTATAATCTATTGCTTTTTATGCTGCTTCTTTTCTGCTGAATTTTCGTTTCACCAGTCCTTAAGTGTGTCTCTAAGTCTATGTTGTTGCAAAGAGACAATACCGTTGAACTTGGTTTTCAAAAGCAAATTTCTTCCCTTCTGTTTTTGCAATTTGTGAATTAGACCATAGCTCGGTATACGCAAGTGCAAATTTGCTCCATTTTTAATATTTTTGGCTGGTTTAACAATTATAAGAATCCAGTAACAGAAAAACAAAAGTCGTATTCAAGGACCCACAGACTTAGAAAACCCTTTAAGAAAGTCTTATCATTTTTATTAGGATGGCAAGTATAGGAATTCATATAAGAAAAAAATAGAAGAAAAATGTGTTACCGAGAAACCACTATAAAATTAAAATCTTCATAAAAAAACCGTAATTATAGTGAAATATTGTACTGACGCTTTGTTAAATTACAGTAATTTTGTTCAGGCAAATATATGGCTTTCTTTTTTCATTCTTCCACAAGACTGAACACTCAGGGCGGATGGGACGAACAAAAAAACGACAACGGAAATCCGAAATCAGCTGAATCCTTTTTTTTTTTTTCTAAGGCAAAATTACAACTACCACTCTTTAATTTACCTCGCCGAATGTGAGGCCATAATGAATAGCGCTTAATGAATACCATCAACCTTTCTGTAAAACCGGAATTACTTTGGTATTTTTTTTACATTCGGGAAGCTTGCTTTGTAATTAGCCTTTCTGGGTGCAAGCTCGACAGAGAATAAGTGGCCAAGGAAATTAAGGTGGGGCTCAATTTTTCGTACGTGTAAATCCTTGGCTCTGTGGAATATAGAGTTTACGCCAAAGGCCAAGCGCTGGGACCTATGAGGTCATTCAGAGCTGGAAAGGAAACTGAGAGTAGGTAGGTTTAAAAGGCGTGACAGGAGGAAAACCTCGCAGCTGCAATATGAAACAATTGCTAGGAGAAGGTGGATAGCAAGATGGAAGAAAGATAATATGAACGGAGGTACAGTTAAAAGAATGAAAGGGGTTGCAGCTAGGGACCGAAGGAACTCCGTGAGGTGCACTGACAACAATACCCCACTACGGGGCCTTGGCTCTGTGGGATATCAAAAACAAGCAGCTGTGTATAAAGGCGAATGTCGGATTTAACATTGTTGAAATGGCTTGTGGGATTACATGAGGCATGAAAGAGTACGCAAAAGCTCATCTGGTAATGTCCTCACAGATATTTGTCCCTTTGCCACATTAAATTGAAAATTAAGAGCTAAACAAAGAAACCCGTGTGGTTTCTGTAATTTATGATGAAGCTTGTAAGAATATACAGTATGTATATATATATATATATATATATATATATATATATATATATATATATATATATATATATATATATATATATATATATATATATATATATATATATATATATATATATTTTTTTTTTTAAGCATTAACATAATTTATAAAATCAGAGTTTTTCAAGTAAACTCGATCATGACTAATTTTAACTCATAAAAATGATAACTCAAAACAATAACAGAAACAACCACAAAACATTTTTCCCGGTGACCTTAAGAAGACCTTCTACGAGATGTAATCTTATACTCCCGTGAGGACAGTGTTAACTGATCTTTATTTCCTCATAATCCGGACGTTGGAGATTTCACCAGCTTCCATTTCAGGGGAGCGACATTCTCACCAATCAGTTCATTTCCTCATTTCCATAGCCCAACCCCTTTTTTGTAATGTTTTTATCAAATAGTAGTTCATAATATTTCAATCAAAAAATGGTTTATAATATTTACGTCACAAATGGTTTATGTTAGTTTTACCAAAAAATGGTTTTTAATATTTCTATCAAAACATGGGTTATAATATTTCATCGAGAAATAGTTTATAATATTTCTATCAGATAATGGCGTACAATATCTTTTTTCAGAAAATGGTTTATACTATCTTTAACAAAAAATGCGTCATAACATCTTTCTCAAAAAATGGTTTATAATATTTTATAAAGAAGTGGTCTCTATGATTTTTTTGTCAAAATGATTTATAATATTTCTATCAAAAACGGTTTACAATATTCTTATCAAGAAACGGTTTGGACTGGACTTTGCCAGACTCGATAAAATCACAACGTAAAACTCAAATATTGCACCGTATAGAGCTTTCAGTCAAATTCGGTGAGACCTATTTACAATGCAGGCTCTATCACTTTTTTCTATCCCTTCAAAGTAAATGTTCACTATGGGATACTTTCCAAACTTTCAGGTTTGTTGAACCAAACGATTTTCTGTGGATCTGGATAGAATACGTTTTTCGCGACCGTGTGTAGAGGTTTAGTTTGTATTCTCCGTAGATTACTATGATTTAAGGTCTGTCCCTCGTTCCCATCGGGTGGAACCATTATAATTTCTTAAGACATTTCCAGGCATTTTCATGATCTTAGCACACGGGACTCAGTAAGCACGTAAACTAAAGCCTTCAAATAAATGAAAGTTTTTACTAGATAATAAGATAACATGGGACTCAGTAACCACGTAAACTAAAGCCTCCAAATAAACGAAAGTTTTTACTAGATACTAAGATACCTAGATATTGCTGTAAATCTCTGTACTATAGCCCTTTTCATGCTGAATTTCAAGTGGCTTTTTGACCTAAGCAGAAATATAACTAACACACTCTGTAAGTCCTTTTTGGTTCAAGCAGAAATATAACTAACGCACTATGTTAGTCCTTTAACTCCAAAGGATGACAATTTTTTCGAG
The DNA here is from genome assembly GCF_040412425.1 of Macrobrachium rosenbergii. Taxonomy (NCBI): domain Eukaryota; kingdom Metazoa; phylum Arthropoda; class Malacostraca; order Decapoda; family Palaemonidae; genus Macrobrachium; species Macrobrachium rosenbergii. The sequence goes on along the minus strand of NC_089767.1, from coordinate 23,928,801 downwards.
ACATACTTTCAAATATTAATTACTCTGAAATGCTATTTTACCATTTTTTCTAGACATACTTCCAAATATTAATTACTTTGAAATACTATTTTACAATGTTTAAATCGCGCTGTCAGAAATCGTAATGAGAGGTCTAACACCTACATTCAGTTACATCCTCATTTTCGTCTCCACTGTCTCCTGTGTCTTAATTATTATCCTGATTGTTACTAGGGAGATTTCATTTAATTTGAAAATCGGTTCTTTAATAAAAACCTGTATGAAACTCCTTGCTTCAATGAATATCTAATAACTCTTATTTGATATTGCCTCCTTTCAAAGGGAAATAATTCAAAGGGTGCGATTATCATACAGCTGGAAGCAGTCAGTTAAAGGTTTCAGAGAAAAGCACAATTAAAATCAGGTGAGCATTTTTTCGATGAAATTCCGTTTAGAGTTAAATTTACAGCACAATTTACTTTCGATGACAGACGCAAAAAAAAAAAAAGGCACAGCTACCAACTTCTAAAGAAAAGTATGTCGAGACATCTATTAGCAAAACACAAACAAATCGGTGTCATTACATTAGGAAAATCTTTCATGGAGATACTACAGCGACCGTGTCAAATGACACGGAGCTGTTAAAACGACACGGGAACATGACACGATTAACTAATCTCTCTCTCTCTCTCTCTCTCTCTCTCTCTCTCTCTCTCTCTCTCTCTCTCTTAGTTATTTACATTACATCGTGACCACATACCAACTAATCCTTGATAGATTCAGTATGCATCCCTTGTTCCATATGATTATAAAAAATGAATATTCTTATTTAAGGTTATGCGCATAATGTAGGAGTTACGATGCCAATTTTATTTATGAAATTAAGTAAGAATAAAATGCATTGGAAGTAGAAATTCCAATGAGTTTTTTTCATTACATTTATTCCATACAAAAGTATAGCCTACATGATCCTCTAAGCTAGAGCTTTACTTTGCCCACAAAAAAAATCGCACTGAATTTTTTCATAACATCTATATCAAATAAGTACAGAATACACTATCCCCTAAGCCGCCTCTGCTTTACCCTTCCAATATGTTATAAGTTCAGTATTGGAAGGCTTTGCTCCATTACAGTCTCTTTCGTGCAAAGAGTGAATGGGGAAAAAAAAATATCCTTTTTAAGTTAGTTTGTACAGGTGAAGAAGGGGCCAGCGTAATCAATACATTCGAAAACCTTTACTTGAAATTGCACAATCTATTTTGGGGAGAGAGAGAGAGAGAGAGAGAGAGAGAGAGAGAGAGAGAGAGAGAGAGAGAGAGAGAGAGACTGATGTGGATTATAGGATTATCCTACATGTAAAGGAACTTTAGAGAGAGAGAGAGAGAGAGAGAGAGAGAGAGAGAGAGAGAGAGAGAGAGAGAGAGAGAGAGAGACTGATGTGGATTAAAGGAACTTATGAGACATGTAAAGGAACTTTAAGAGAGAGAGAGAGAGAGAGAGAGAGAGAGAGAGAGAGAGAGAGAGAGAGAGAGAGAGAGAGAGAGAGAATCATAGGATTATCCTACATAAAATGGAACTTTGAAGAGAGAGAGAGAGAGAGAGAGAGAGAGAGAGAGAGAGAGAGAGAGAGAGATGGATAATAGGATTATCCTACATAAAAAGGAAATTTGAAGAAAATGAGAGAGAGAAACAGACAGACAGACAGAGACAGTAACAGACAGAGTGAGAGAGAGAGATGGGGGTGGATTCTAGGGTTATCCTACATACTAAGAAACTTTTTTCAACGAATTAAAAAAGAAAAAAACTTTCAGAGATGTAATCTCAGGAAAAGCTCAGATAATTCCGCGTCGTCATTAAATGCGAGGTTAAAAAAAAAAAAAAAATTCCGCCTCCACCCTTTTTTTCGACTCTCGCGTTTATGCAAGGCTTGGGTGTATCACAGACCTTCTGACCAGTACTCTTAGAAAGTGTTCAGGAAATATTTCAGTAAAAGATGTTCCTCCTGTGGGCTTTTCTTGGGAGTTGTCTGGGTTCACTGAACACTCAGTGTCTCAGATATAACCTTAACTTGTATCCATTTGAAGACTTGTGAAATTGATACATGGGCCTGTTTAGTAACTAGTTTTAGCTGTACATTATTCCCAGCACACTTATTATAGAGATTATAGCTCATTATAAAAAAAATTTCTATTATCTCTTATCGTAATCGACTGCCATACTAAGATCTGTATCACAAATTCGCTTCGGAAAATGTGAAGATTTACAAACATACGAACGAAGGAACAGAGATAGACAGCTACAATACAACTCATCCATCTCTCAGATCTTCTCACTTTTCACGAGTAAGGTTTTCCTTACAAACAAGTATCTCTCCATTTTTTTCTTTTATTAATGATGTTCTGTCAGGTTTTCGGCTGCCTCCTCGATAAACAGAATTTTATGAATTCCTAAACACGAGTAATTAATTTTGTGCCTTGAAAAGCACATAGAATTCAAACGTGTGTTTTTGCTTTATCGTTTAGTCTATATTTTGAATATTCATCTCGATACCTCGTTTAATTTATGCTTTATAGAGAACAAGCGTGGAATAAGATTAGCTGTTTACTTTTTATTATACTTTAATATTTCTTTCCCTCTAATATTTGTGCTCTCTTAATCTATCTATCTGTCTATCTATCTATCTATCTATATTTTTCTTCGTCTTTTCTTTTCCTCATTTTAGTTACTGTAGTATTGTAGCTTACATAACAAATATAATACAAAATAAAAAATAAGGCAAGACCTTTCTTTATGTGAGAGAGAGAGAGAGAGAGAGAGAGAGAGAGAGAATTATATTAGGAAGTATTGAAGTTTGTTCTAATATGGAATTAATAATGTGCCTATGGACAAAACACACACACACACAGAGAGAGAGAGAGAGAGAGAGAGAGAGAGAGAGAGAGAGAGAGAGAGAGAGAGAGAGAGAGAGAGAGAACCCACTTTCTCCCGAGGAAGTGCTCGCGTGGCGTTTCTTCTTACCTAAGTTTCCCTTTCTGCGCTATTGATTTTACATTACCGAGGCCAGTGGGTCAACAGGTGTTTGTTCAATTTATCATCTTACCTGTGCGTACGTATCACCCCCTTCCCTCCCTTCCCACCTAATCCTAGACCAGTCACCCCCTCCCCAACTGCGCCTTAGACTTTTAAGATGGATTATGCGTGACACTTCATTAATCCTTATCTCAGGCTAGAGACGACGAATATCTTATATCTTTTATTTTTTTACCTACGCAAAGATTTTTTTTTTAACATCCAAAAGTTGTTATGAAGATCTGAGAGATGGATGAGTTGTATTATAGCTGTCTATCTCTGTTTTTTCGTTCGCATGTACATAAATCTTGCCTAGTATGGTGATGAGGAAAGTGCCAGGTCCTGTTATTTTCTAATATTTTTTTATAGCAGTCGATTAAGATAGGAGATTGCAGCAATTTTTAATAGGGAGCTAAATCTGTATAATAACTTTGCTGGAAATAATGTACAATTAAAACTAGTTACTAAACAGGCCCATGTATCACTTTCACAAGTCTTCAGGTGGATACAAGTAAAGGTTATATCTGAGACACTCTGAGTTTTCAGTGAACCAAGACAACTCTCGAGAAAATGAGACACTCTGAGTTTTCAGTGAACCCAGACAACTCTCAAAAAAATGAGACACTGAGTTTTCAGTGAACCCAGACAACTCTCAAGAAAATGAGACACTGAGTTTTCAGTGAACCCAGACAACTTTCAAGAAAATGAAACACTGAGTTTTCAGTGAACCCAGACCACTTTCAAGAAAATCAGACACTGTGAGTTTTCAGTGAACCCAGACAACTTTCAAGAAAATGAGACACTCTGAGTTTTCAGTGAACCCAGACAACTCTAAAAAAAAATGAGACTGAGTTTTCAGTGAACCCAGACAACTTTCAAGAAAATCAGACACTCTGAGTTTTCAGTGAGCCAAGACAACTCTCAAGAAAATGAGACACTGAGTTTTCAGTGAACCCAGACAACTCTCAAGAAATGAGACACTCTGAGTTTTCAGTGAACCCAGACAACCCAAAAAAATGAGACACTGAGTTTTCAGTGAACCCAGACAACTTTCAAGAAAATGAGACACTCTGAGTTTTCAGTGAACCCAGACAACTTTCAAGAAAATGAGACACTGAGTTTTCAGTGAACCCAGACAACTCTCAAGAAAATGAGACACTCTGAGTTTTCAGTGAACCCAGACAACCCTTAAAAAAATGAGACACTGAGTTTTCAGTGAACCAAGACAACTTTCAAGAAAATGAGACACTGAGTTTTCAGTGAACCCAGACAACTTTCAAGAAAATGAGACACTGTGTTTTCAGTGAACCCAGACAACTCTCACGAAAATGAGACACTCTGAGTTTTCAGTGAACCCAGACAACTTTCAAGAAAATGAGACACTGAGTTTTCAGTGAACCCAGACAACTCTCAAGAAAAGCCCACAGAATAAACATCTTTTACTGAAACATTTTGGGCCATGGAAATCTTGATTACCTGTTCTTTACATTTTATGGATATCTTAATATTTGTTAGTGAATATTAACCGGAGAAACGAAAACACAGAAAGCACGGAGGGTACATCAGTCATTTTTGTAATCAAATACTGCGTGAGCTGTTTTAAAAGAATGGTTTTAGATTTTATTCTTGAATTATGACCGCCAAATGTTCAGTAGATATTAAGAAATTCTAAGACTTAGAAATGCGATCGATGTACACTGCTGCATAATGATTCGATCGTTATTTTAGGCAGACAGAAAAGTATGTTTATGAGTCTGATTTTGTTTGGTAAATTTTTTCAGTGATTAACCTGTTGCTGATCTAAACATAACAACGGAATTCAATAGTGTTAAGAAATGTATGCGTTCATGAACATTATTAATCTTTCATACGAGTGATGTGTACAAATGAAACTTCATTACACTTATTTAATTTTAACATCATCTATGATAAAATGACAGATGAATTTCAGCCAGGTAAAAGAAAAATAAACAAACCAACTGTGATAAATGCACGAACAAAATCCTAACCTATTCCGCCTACGAACATCAAGAATGTGAGGGGCTGGACAGAAATTACAAAGGCGGAAACTTCTAAAGAAACTAAGATACTCGACTCACTCTGAATTTCTCATGTCAGAGGTTAGAGCAGTCGAAAGATGAGGGCTAAAGCTGAAATGTCCATACAGCTTATGCCCGTATTAGGTTGACAGGCTGTTACTGAAATTACCTCTCTCTCTCTCTCTCTCTCTCTCTCTCTCTCTCTCTCTCTCTCTCTCTCTCTAGCTTGGAAGATGTGTAAAATATTACCATTTTTTTTACTTGTGATAACGGGCTCTCTCTCTCTCTCTCTCTCTCTCTCTCTCTCTCTCTCTCTCTCTCTCTCTCTCTCTCTCTCTCTCTCTCTCTTGCAAGATATGTAAAATATTACCTTGTCTACTTGTGATGAAAGGGCCTCCTCTCTCTCTCTCTCTCTCTCTCTCTCTCTCTCTCTCTCTCTCTCTCTCTCTCTCTCTCTCTCTCTCTCTCTCTCTCTCTTGCAAGATATGTAAATATTTCCTCTTCGTCTACTTGTGATGATATAAAATATTAACTCTCTCTACTTGTCTCTCTCTCTCTCTCTCTCTCTCTCTCTCTCTCTCTCTCTCTCTCTCTCAAGATATGTAATATATTGTTTGTGATGTCTCTCTCTCTCCCTCTCTCTCTCTCTCTCTCTCTTTGCAAGATATGAAAAATATTAACTTTGCTACTTGTGATGAAAGGGGCGCCTCTCTCTCTCTCTCTCTCTCTCTCTCTCTCTCTCTCTCTCTCTCTCTCTCTCTCTCTCTCTCTCTCTCTTTTGCAAGATATGTAAAATGTTACCTTTGCTTACTTGTGATAAATGTAAAGGCCTCTCTCTCTCTCTCTCTCTCTCTCTCTCTCTCTCTCTCTCTCTCTCTCTCTCTCTCTCTCTCTCTCTCTTTGCAAGATAGGAAATATATTACCTTTGTTTACTTGTGATGAAAGCTCTCTCTCTCTCTCTCTCTCGCAAGACATGTGACATCATACGTTTGTTTATATGTGTTGAAAGGGGAAGGAACTTAGACAAGAACTGCCACCCATTTAAAAGCTAAATAAAACAGCTAAGAATGGCTCAGCAGTCTGGTCAATCCCTCTTTATTTCAGATACCTTCTCCGTCACGAGTGTTGCGTCAATATGGCCTAGAAGTGGCGTTCATTTCCCTAAGTAATCCGATCTCCGTGGTAATGAGAGAATCGTATTTCGGAATTAATTAGGTTATCGTGATGTTGCTTGCTTGCTTTGCCCATGCACGCAGATACATAGATTGCAGAGGCTCAGGTCAGGAGGGAACTGCTTGATTATGTGATGTGTTTCATAAACATCATATTCATTATCTCATGTAAATAGAGACGAGTTAGAAGTAAAGTTCTCCATTTGCTTTTCATTTTTAGAGTGATGAGAGAGAGAGAGAGAGAGAGAGAGAGAGAGAGAGAGAGAGAGAGAGAGAGAGAGAGAGAGAGAGAGAGAGAGAGAGAACTCATTTTGCGGTCCTGAGTTTGTCATTTAGAAAATGAGAATGAATCTCCATAAGGCCACCCTCCTGTCCCTCCCCACCCACTTCCCCTTGAAAGCTTTTTTAGTTTTCTGTAAAAGAAAACTATTATGCCGGCTTTGTCTGTCCGTCCGCACTTTTCCTGTCCGCCCTCAGATCTTAAAAACTACTGAGGCTAGAGGGATGTAAATTGGTATGTTGATCATCCACCCT
>NC_089767.1:23889508-23917008 GCF_040412425.1 Macrobrachium rosenbergii | reverse complement strand
GCCGCAGGTAGTGAAAAGAAGATGCAGCGTAAAATGACAGCTAAATGCATTGTAATGCATATATATTATCTTATGAATATAATAGGTTATGAACTATCTGACATAAGTATTATAATGTTTTATATATATATATATATAATATGTGTGTATATATACATCTATATATAAGTTATCTTTACTTATTTGTATAGACATATGTAGAGAGTGTGTGATTGATTGCCATGTTATGAAAAGGGTCAAAACAGATTAGTGAAAAGAAGATGCAGCCAAGAAAAAAGAGTGCAACAAAGATGCATTGTAATATATATGTATATATATATATATATATATATATTATATATATATATATATATAACAATTTTATCACACCGTGATTTATATACAATCGTGTATATACAAATATCTTTACTTATTTGAAATTAGACTATATGTATATGTGTGATTGATTTTAAATTGTCGAAAAGGTCAAAATATAATGATTAAATGAACAAAGTTGGGGACACGAAGAAAAGAGTGCATTCAATGAGATGCAGTTGACGTAAACCATTGAGCCATCAAGAGAGGGTAAAGTCTTTTGCATAGATATATATATATATATATATATATATATATATATATATATATATATATATATATATATATATATATATATATATATATTATATTACATATGCATATGTATATGTATATGTATATATACAGTACATGTATACACATACATATACATATACACTCAGCTTGCGTGGCAAGGGAGGCAGGAAAAGTTCTGCAAGAGTTTGGGAGCGAAGGGAAGTGTCTACAGAGGCAAAATTTAAATAAAAAGGTTTTAGTACATGTGTAGCAGGACGGTGAATGTCAAAGAAAGAAAAATGGCGACTGCTATAATAAGAGAAAATGGTTGAACAATTTATGTGCAGTAAGAAAAAATTAAAAGGTATGAAAGGTGGGTCAAGACGAAGATGAAAACTTGGATCAGAGTGCTTTGGAATCTGTTTAGATGTCAAATAGTTGTTTGAACGAAAATTAAATCCAGGAATTGTATGAGTGTTGTGTGTGTGTGTGTGTGTGTGTGTGTGTGTGTGTGTGTGTGTGTGTGTGTGTGTGTGTGTGTATCATGAGAATCAGGGCAAACCTAATAACCATGTGTGCAGTCTGTTTAGATGTAAAATAGCTGTTTGAACGAAAGAGTTAAATACAGGAATTATACCGTGTGTGTGTGTGTGTGTGTGTGTGTGTGTGTGTGTGTGTGTGTGTGTGTGTGTGTGTGTGTGTGTGTGTGTGTGTGAGAGAGAGAGAGAGAGAGAGAGAGAGAGAGAGAGAGAGAGAGAGAGAGAGAGAGAGAGAATCAGCGCAGAACTTATAACCATCTGTGCAAACATATTTGATTGCTACTGCCGTTAATTTTATACTTCTTTCACCTTAGCAAACTGAGCAATTTATTTCCATAATTTGCCACCAAAGGGCTATAAGTATGTTGAAATTAATTGTTGGTCCTTGGGGCATTAAACAAAACCACTCTGGATCTCCTTACGGCAATGCAGGTTCATATATGTGACGAATATGTATATATTTTTCCTATACTAATATTCTACAGATCAGTAACCTACAATGGCGGACATTCCATAAGGTTAAAAGTGACGGAAATGTTAAGAATAAGCCTATTAGCCGTAATAGTTTTTCATGTTCATATACTTGCTATCCTGCATATTTTTAGGTATCTACGGCATGTCTAAAGGTTAAGAGTATGACATGCAAATGCCTTTTGTCCTTTTGTGACTTTAAAGAACACATTGTCCTAAATACACATATTTTCTGCTCAAATTTATGATGTTTTCTTACATTATCCAGGAACATTTCGTTATTTATATGATCACTAAATACTCAGTATTTTTTTATAATTTTTAATATATGAGAATGGCTTTCGGAATTACAGTGGAGTACAAATGGAGCCTAATATCCCAAATGTACCATAAATTTGTGGAATTACAAGTGAGATGGTCAATCGTGGTAGACAAAGAGTTCCTGATTTCTTGAATAAGGTAAATAAGACTGGTTAAAAAGACTTTTCTGAAAGGAAAAAGATGACAGTAAATTATTTGTTATACATAAAGAGTGAATAACAGGTTTTTTTCTTTTTGTCATCTTTTTTTTTTTTTTCAATTTTTTTTTTTTTTTTTTTTTTTTTTTTTTAGAAACTAGGGCTGATAACAGGAGTTAAACGACAGATTGCCGCTGGCTTTATCAGAAGAATGGATAACATTTACAGTGGGTGGATCGAGTCTTATTATGCAATAACTTTTCGAGAAGCTATTTTGTAAATATCAAAGTTATTTAGTAAATATCAAAGTAGAAAGTAGCATGAATGGTCCTAAACAACCCTTACGATAAAAGAAATGTAGGTGTAATGCATTATTCAAGATACACAGCGAAATATATGGAAGTTTAGGAAGAGAGTGCATGATTTGGTGAAACCGAATATTTTTTGAGGAAGTAACCAGTTTTATGTGAAATCAGGCCTGAAATTAGACTGCTTTACATTCATTTATATTTTATATGTCTAATGGGTGGGTAATGAGGAATGTTAGAGATACAGAGGAAGATGTTAGTAAAAGTTTGTGGGATAAGAAAGAACCTTGATGTAATAAGTAAAAAGTACCAATAATGTATATGAGCGATTTCCAAAATATAAAAAAGGGTAAAAAAAAGGGGGGGGGAGGAGCTTTCGACCGTTTGCACAACGGTCCTCTTCACCCAACTGAATAAAAATACATGTTTCTTAGAAAGACAACTGACGAGTTTTTTTTTTTTTTTAATAATCCAGGAAACTATCGAACAATCTCTTTTTACTTATTATTTCCGGTCACATTATAGTAATGCACCATAGATAACCTTGATATATGAACGGTAGAATAACTGCAGTCTAGGATCAAAATAACTGAAAATAGCATAGATAGTGAACAATCCGTAAAAAAAAAATGGGAAATCTGAAAACTAGGAGTCTGAATACAACACTAATGGAAGTCAGGTCTGAAATGCAATTGTCCTATATTCAATTAGATTTTATATGTCTAATGCGCGGGGTAGTGAGAAATGTTAGAGTGGAATGGAATATAGAATTTAGGCCAAAGGCCAAGCGCTGGGACCTCTGAGGTCATTCAGCGCTGAAAGGGAAAACTGACAGCAAGAAGGTTTGAAAGGTGTAACAAGAGGAAAACCTCGCAGTTGCACAATGAAACATTTGTTAAAGAGGGTGGATAGTCAGATGGAAGAAAGAGAATATGAACGGAGATACAGTAAAAAGAATGAAAGAGGTCGCAGCTAGGGGGAGAAAGATTAGGGATAAAGCGGCAGACGTTAGTAAAAGTATACCGGATAAGAAAAAACCTCGACGTAGAAAAAGGTAGAAAAATTGAAGTTTGTGGGCAACTTGATTTAAAACAGTGTGGATAGTGAATTGTAAACAAATAAGAAATCTGAAAACAAAATGCTAGGAGTCTGAATACAAGACTAATGGAAGTCAGAGGATGGATTGACTAATGTTAGTACAGATGGCCGAGTGAAAGTGGCACACTTGTCGATATTCAAGCGTCAAGATAAGGCAGCCGAGTCATGCTGAAGTTGCGAAGTGTCTGGGAAGACTGCTTTCGTTACCAATTGAGTTATTGAGCAAACAAATTGTTTTATAGTTCATCAAGGGGTAAATTATATATGATACTAACCAGAAGACAATGTTTTCAACAAGGGAAGGAGTAGAGAATAAAAGAATGAAGGAATAAAAGCCAAAATAAGATAAGCAAACTGTTTAAAAAAAAAAGATGAGAAACAAGTGTACGGAAATAAACTACACCTGTCCACCAGGTATGATGAAGCACTTGTATACCTGTTATGTTCACAAGTCCTTTTACATTTACTGGAGGTAACTCTCTCTCTCTCTCTCTCTCTCTCTCTCTCTCTCTCTCTCTCTCTCTCTCTCTCTCTCTCTCTGTGTGTGTGACATAACAATGCCGAGTTCATTTCACGATTTTCTTGTTATGTTCATAAGTCCTTTTACATTTATTGGAGGTAAATTCTCTCTCTCTCTCTCTCTCTCTCTCTCTCTCTCTCTCTCTCTCTCTCTCTCTCTCTCTCTCTGTTACATAAATATGCCGCTTTCATTTCACTATTTTCTTGTATACCTGTTATGTTCACAAGTTCTTTTACACCTATTAGAGGTAAATCTCTCTCTCTCTCTCTCTCTCTCTCTCTCTCTCTCTCTCTCTCTCTGTAACATAACAATGCCGCATTCATTTCAGAATTTTCTTGCATACCTGTTATGTTCACAAGTCCTTTTACATTTACTGGGAGATAATTCTCTCTCTCTCTTCTCTCTCTCTCTCTCTCTCTCTCTCTCTCTCTCTCTCTCTCCTCTCTGTGTGACATTTCAATTCAGAATTTGCTTGTATACCTGTTATGTTCACAAGTCCTTTACATTATTGGAGATAAATTCTCTCTCTCTCTCTCTCTCTCTCTCTCTCTCTCTCTCTCTCTCTCTCTCTCTCTCTCTCTCTCTATACATGTGAGTGTGACATAACAATGCCGCATTCATTTCAGTATTTTCTCTGAAGTTTACTCTGCTTCAATGGCTCGATTCGCATTTATATTTTTGTCGTACTTTTCAAGAATCCAGCAGCATTCCCGCCGTGTTTATTCAACCTGGTTTTGAAGAAGTTCGTGCATTTTTTTTTTTATTTACTTTCCTAGATACATTTGAGACTGCAGTTTTAGAATGAAAGAAATGGACGAGAAAGGGGATAACGGGGCTTTGCAAAAGAATTTTTTGTGGTAATCAAAATGTCTACAGTTTACTTGCAATTCTGCTCCACTGCAGTAACATTTACGTAAACAATTTTTCGTTTCTTTCTCATATTTTTCCCGTGTTTATTTCCACTTGAATAATATTTGCAGCATTCACTCACTCTCTCTCTCTGTTACACACACACACACACACACACACACACACACACACACACACACACACATATATATATATATATATATATATATATATATATATATATATATATATATATATATATATATATATATATATATATATATATATATATATATGTGTATATATATATATGTGTATATATATATATATATATATGTATGTATGTATATAGTTGTCTCATTTCTCAGTCTGCTGAATGTTTCCATAATGTCTGTCTGTCTGTTTGTCTGTCTGTCTGTGGTTTCAAAAATTAAATGCTAGAAGCTGCATAGTGCAAAATATAATCTTTATTAATATACTATTGTCTTAGGCTTAATCAAAAAGGTAATTATGAGGCGTTTCAGATCAATATTTCCTTAAATTTTGCTGCCGTGATTCTCTCTTTAATCAATAAAACAAGATGAGAGCGATCAAAGCTAAATATTTGATGTCATCTAATATCAGACTCACCATCCTTGGCACTACTTTTGCAGGAATAGCCGAAAGTCTTCATTAAAAGAACAAACAACAAAATTACGTTTTCAAGCAACTCGTGAACACTACTGGAGTATTCTCCACTTACTACAGAACGCAGGCGACCTTACGTAGCCTTACCATACAAACTCGGCAAAGCTAAATAAATTGGTGCTTCAACTTGGAATTCAACCCATTTAAACTGCTGGCATTCATACCTACATCCCATTATTTCTGAGACGCGCTAATGAACGTTGTGCCTTTTCCAGGGCTGACGATGACACCTGAGGTCTCTCTTATTTGACAGACGGGAAAAAATTGCCTTTATTTATAACAGAGAGCGATGGACGAGATTATGAGATGTCTGAACATGTAAGTAGGACTTTCTTACACTAGCAAATGCTTAGGCATTCAAAGATGTACTTAAATTAGCATACGAGAGGAGAGAAGGGATTTACTCTAAAAGGATGATTTTTAAATACCCATGACTGCCAATTTAGCATTAAGATTCTAGCGTGTTATATTGTTTCCAAACGGCTAAGACGAACTATCGTAAGCCTGATATTCTCGGAGGTATAAAACAAACCGGAAAATAAAACAATTCTCTAAACTAATACGTTAGTGGGAGGTATAAAACATGAAGTTAAGACAATAAGATAAATATAAGAATAAGGAAGAGTATGTGAACAAAGTACGATAATCCGTAGTAACATTTCTGGTATATTGAGGTCAAAATATGATATGCAGTTAGAGAGACTGCGCCTATTTTTGTTCTCGGGGATGAGTGATTGCATGTCTGTCCTAATCTTTGTATGTGCATGCAAGTATAGATCCCATGAATATATTAATTGATAATATAAATATATATGAATATATATACTGTATATGTGTGTGTGTACATGTACGTATGCGTGTATGTATGTCATCAGCAGCTGCGCAATTCGAGCGGCTACAGGGGTTAGACTCTACACAAGACTAAAACCAAACGCCCATTATACGTTTGTCACCTTGGCAGTCAAGTAATGACAGCGTTGACAAAATGTTGATTCGCCAGACGTCACTGTCAAGAGTTGGACGACACTTGACACGAGAGGACACCTGTCACCTGGCGTCCCCCCACGACGGCCTCCAGACTCTTCCTTCGCGAATTCCCAATTAGTCCAATTCAATTTTAATTCGGAAATTGCTCTGACTCCGGCTGATAACACGCTTGTGGACCTCTTCTGGCAATCTGTGCAATTGCTCCAACACCCACTGCAGCAGTTCGGTCGCAAGCAGTCGCCATTGGGCTGGGTCTTAACGAATGCCAATGAGGTCAGAATGACAGGCCATGACTGGTTCATCAGGCCTATGAGGTCGTTAATCTTGCGCACATCCTATGAACTACACGCAGCTATATTTTTCTCTCCTACGTATGTTCCGCTTCTCCCGGGGGTTACTTGGTCCCTGAGCCAGACCCGGAAACCGTCTGCCCTCTCTCTCTCTCTCTCTCCTCTCTCTCTCTCTCTCTCTCTCTCTCTCTCTCTCGTATTTTTCCGCTTTCTACAATGCAAGTTGATTTTCGTAGTCCTTCTCTTGGGGGTTATTTGGTCTCTGGGCCAGTCGCCTCAAACGTCTTCTCTCTATCTCTATCTCTCTCTCTCTCTCTCTCTTGTATTTTCCCGCTTCCAAAGAAACAAGGAGTTACTTTTTGTAGTCCTTCTCTTGGGGGTTACTCGATCTCTAGGCTGCAGACTCCTAAATCGCCTCTCCTCTCTCTCTCTCTCTCTCTCTCTCTCTCTCTCTCAATTACTCTTCCCTCTCGAAGGATATTGCGTGGATATTGAAGAAGCAGCAGCAAGTCGTCTGTTCTCTCCTCTTCTGTGATTGGCAGCTGCTGTCTGCTTATGGCACGCTCGTATGATGTGCCTCTTCATCTTTTATCTTCTTCTTCTTCTTCTTCTTCCTGCCTCCGATGCTCAGTCTAGGCATGGTGTTTTCAGACGCCGTAAGAGCCTTCTTTCTCTTCACTCTGATCTTTTTTTTTTCTTGTGACTGTCACGATTCTTTCTGTCACTGTTAATATTTAATGTTATTATTTATATCACTCTGTCGAATAAAATGGCAGTAACTGTTAATATTTAATGTTATTATTTATATTACTCTGTCGAATAAAATGGCAGCAACAGTCGAACTGATTTTATTATGTCTTCGTGTTTCTAGGTATTATATTCTTTTTCTCCAGCGCTATTGCTAGACAAATGCTGGCGACTGTTCGTATTATTATTATTATTATTATTATTATTATTATTATTATTATTATTATTATTATTATTATTATTATTATTATTATTATTATTGCTAAGAGATACACAATTTCGTGAAAAACAATCTGTGTAATAAAAATTCACAATTATAAAGTAAATAAATATATTACTATGTAAAATAAACAAAGACTTTCGAACACTTGAACGGTGTTCCTCATCAGTGAGGAACACCGTTCAAGTGTTCGAAAGTCTTTGTTTATTTTACGTAGTAATATATTTACTATATAATTGTGGATTTTTATCACACACATTATTATTATTATTATTATTATTATTATTATTATTATTATTATTATTATTATTATTATTATTATTATTATTATTATTATTGGTAGTACTGTACATAAAAAAATTCATTTTCTTCCATATTTTGAAAATAAGAAATATCTGATCACTCGACAACGGTATATCTCCAACATTGCATATTTAGTACGTTATCTAATTAGATGGACAAATTAACTGTTACCGAAAAAAAACTTACCAGCGAAAAGGTCGATGAATCAGATAATTTCGTACGCAATTTCTCAAGAGTCGGTTTCTTATTCATATGAAATTCCTGAGCGCCTTAATATGTATCATATATACGATACGGAATTTGAAGGGTACTGATCTTTGACGCATCAACAGATCAACTGATATTTTTATTCGTATCCCTTACTCTTTTGTTTAGCTTTGGGTAATTATTCAAAATTCTTTTCGTCTTCCTTTCAATGCCACTTCATTTTCTTTGTGCGTGAGATGCTGTTTCTTTTCATTAATACCTTCTCCCCTGCGATTTCTATGTATTCTATTCGTTTAGTTACCTACCAATACAATATGCAAATTCGAAGAAATAGAGAGAAAATGACTGATTTCCTTTAAACTCATATGCAAAGGAAGATATACATTATATCATTATCCTTTTGGCTTAACGATACGCACGAGTTCTTACATCATCAATGACAATCAACCACAGCAGGGAAAGAAAGATAATAAATGTCCCCCTTCGGCGTAATGAAGAATTCCGAGAATTCCCACAACAAAAAAGACTAGAGTGAAGGAATTAGTAGACATTAGACGTGATCCGAGATTTGATAATACGAAAACAAACGAGAATTGAACAAAGGATTTAGGAACATGGGAACTAGAGATTTTCCAGTTGCCTAATCACAAACTGCATTAAATTCCAATGATTCCGTTGACCCTTCATACGTAATGTGCCCGACTTAGAATCAGCGGAGAATTGGTCATTTATTTCTGTGAAGAATCAGCCTTTCATTTTGTCATTTGTTTCTGTGAAGATGGATATATATTTGAATGTGTCTGTGTGTATATATATATTATATATATATATATATATATATATATACAAACATACATAAATTTACATACATACACGCACATACATATCCAATGCAGCAACAAGGAACGCGAGCTTGAGAATATCACAAAATCCACGTAAGAAGGTGAGTGAAAACCGGGACTTTCACTCACCTTCTTACGTGGATTTTGTGATATATATATACAAACATATATAGTATATATATGTGTGCATACATACATACATGCATACACACACTTATATATATATATATATATATATATATATATATATATATATATATATATATATATATATATATATATATATATATAAATGTGTATATTTTTCATTTGTTTATGAAAAATAGCTAGAAACCCTTTTCACCTAAAAAGTTTCTCTATTTATAAATCAGGCCTTACGTGGGTAAACACTTCGCGTTAACTCTACGGCGCCAAATGCCATTAAGACCTGTCGTAGGCTCTCAGCCGACGAAATTTACTGCATCTAGAAGCATAACTCAAAGGAAGAAACCTTTCAGGGTCTGCAAAGGCTGCCGGAATGTGTGAAACTTTGGTCGATAATGTGACACCGTGGCAGGTTTTATTTACAGGTTTTTTCAGTGTTTTATTTGGTGTGAAATGTATAAAATTTGGATGACTGAATAAATGTAATGTTTTAAAAATGTACTGAATATAGAATTGGATATAGAATTGGGTAAAGAATTTTGGCCAAAGGCCAAGCACTGGGACCTAAGAGGTCATTCAGCAATGAAAGGGAAACTGACAGTAAAAGGTTTGAAAGGTTTAAAAAGAAGAAAACCTCGGAGTTGCAATATGAATCAATTGTTAGGAGAGGCTGGAAAATAAGATGGAAAAAAGAGAATATGAAAGGAGGTACAGCAAATGGAACGAAAGGGGTTGCAGCTAGGGGCCGAAGGCACGCTGCAAAGAACCTTAAGTAATGCCTACAGCGCACCGCGTGAGGTGCACTGACGGCGCTACCCCTTTAAAAATGTATTGAAGCATTTGAGGTTCTTTAGAATTTACGTAATTTCGGCTTTTTCCAGCGTCTTTATTTGGTCTGAAATGTATAAATTTTGGATGACTGAATAACTGCCTCTTGAATAAATATAATTTTTTTTAATATTATTAAGCGCCCCTTTGACTAAACATAATATTTTTTTGTTTATTTTATAAGTTTAATAAGCTAAACTTGATTTTTTTAGTTTGGTTTTTTTATTTAGAGTGAAATCTATAAAGTTTGGGTAATTGTTCAAGGGCTCGTTGAAGAAATACAATATTTTTTGCTTATATTAAAAACTATACTACGCTAATTTAGAACTTCGTCTCTTTCTGTATTTAGTGTGAACAGCATAAAATTTGGTTGAATGAATAAGTAATTCTTGAAGAAATATAATTTTCATTTGTTTGCATATTTTAAAAATACAATACGTTAAATTACAACTTCCTTTTAATCCAAATATTACTTAACAATATAAGTAGTGTTAGCTGTAGCAGTTATTGAACCCTCCTTTGTACTGTACAATGAAACACAATCAATTAATTGGAAATTCATCACCGGTCATAACAACAATCCATTCTCATGGCTCAAATTACTGTAAACACGGCGCGTGTTGTTATTAGGAAGAAAATAATAAAGAGAGAGAAAAATATTATTCTTTATAATTAATACGAACTATAATTACCATTTGCGCCTCACTGCAGCTAAATTATATTGTGCATATCAAATATCCGGGTCTTGAAAAACCGGCGAGATTCGCACTAAATGAGACCTGGCCTTCATTTTATATTTCCTGAAACTCTTCACATTTCATGTGATGTTTCATAAAGCAGACAGACAGGCTGACAGACACAACACACACACACACACACACACACACACATATATATATATATATATATATATATATATATATATATATATATATATATATATATATATATATATATATATATATATTTACAAATGGTAAGCCACAAATTTTGTTCAATTTGTAAACCCACTGAATCCCGGGAATAGCCTATGCCCGGTGAGAATTATAAGGGATAAGTGGATTGTCACCGGTGAGATTTTAGAACCGATGCCTTGTAAAGAAACAACAAAATACAGTGTCTTTGACCACTGAGCCATCAAAAGAGCATATATATATATATATATATATATATATATATATATATATATATATATATATATATATATATATATATATATATATACATACATACATATACATACACACACACATTTTATATATATATATATATATATATATATATATATATATATATATATATATATATATATATATATATATATATATGTGTGTGTGTGTGTGTGTATGTATAATATATGTATATATATATATATATATATATATATATATATATATATATATATATATATATATATATATATATATATATATATGTGTGTATGTATATATATATATATTTTTATAAATATTCTGCATTATTTATAGGAAAAGTCATTATATAAAATTTTTTTATAAATATTCTCTTTCGAAGCATTAAGTAGGAAAAATCTAACAAAGACAGAAGGCGTTAAGCTGTGCTGCATTTTCAAAAAGTAACATCTTAGTAGGGAATAAGTTAGCATTAGAGTCCTACCAACAGGGAGGGCTTTCACCAAGTAACCTCTAATGATGGTGGTCTTAAACTTCCTTTTTCCCTGTCCTATGCATTCGGCGATGTCTCTGTCAATTTTTCAGACTGCCAGGGGCTATGGACGAACGTAGGACAAACAACAGCCCTGACCTGACCTCATGTGAGCAGAGAGAGCCCTACCATCGTGAAACGAGCACGCATTTGTGCTCTGAGCAACTCTATCCTTTGTCCTTTCCTATCTGTTATTCTACTCAGTGAATCGACAATAAGTGTTCTTCGAGAACTCCGATCAGCAGTTGCATTGCACAAGCAACCTACGTAACGGTAAGTCTGGAATTGACAAGATTTTCGTCGATTTGCTAGTATCTCTTTCACTACTTAAATTTTTCCATCGTTTCCCCTTCAGCCACCATTTACAAGAGAACCTGGTATAATCATATTTCCTTTATGAAGTCTAGTATATGAATCATGATCATTGCCCAGTGAATTGCATAAGCTATTCCCGTGCAGTAAGGTAGGAATTAGGGAAAGTCAAGAGTAAGTAAATTTCAGGCAAGCTTGGATCCTGATCACCATTGTTTGGAAGAGAAATATCCGTTAGAGTACAAACATTCGTTGTTATATTTTTTTCTCGGAAGCCAGGAAAATTGACTGTGTCAGACGTTGACTAAAGGGTTGTGTAATTTCCCTGCTATCACAGCACATTCTTTCTTTGTTGGGACTCGGTGGGAAGTGAAGGGGTTTAATGTAATTCCTTTGTTGCAGAATTAATCCATTATTCCATACGGAGTTTCGACTGGCGACCTAATCCAATTAAGTAATTGTCTGTCTTTTGAGGGTAACTTTCGGTTTCAATTGACAGTTTACATGTGTCCTTGGCAAAGCAGGACTACATAACTTACATTAATTAATTAAGAAACTCATCAGCCAAAGCCCACACGTAACAAATGTATATATATATATATATATATATATATATATATATATATATATATATATATATATATATATATATATATATATATATATATATATATATATATATGTATATATGAATAACGACGCTCCGATATCACAAAACACCCATAAAGTTCCCTCGAGCAGAATATTTTCTCCCTATTTTTATCCATCTGCACATGAAACACCACAAGAGATAAACTGAAATTCGTCTCCTAAGCCTCTGCGCCTTAGCAAAAACGGCCTTGCCCCAATTATGAATTCTGCACTGTTTCTTTTACTTCTTCTTTTCTGAAGTCGTCCTTCAAGAGAACCCTTCAAACTCATTCCGCGTCAAGAATGCTTATAATTTCGTGAGCGTCCTTTCCAGGCTTGTAATCGTGTGTAACTCCAGGTTAAATTTCGTAAAATGTATTCGTGTTTTCGTGTGTTTGCACAAACAAATGTTTTTAGAATGCTGATAAGAACGACTCTGGAGTTTTGCTATTGATCGATTTGATCCATTTTACGAGATTTGGGCTGTCAAGTCAAGCACTGGGCGCTTTCAGCTTAAGTGCTTAAGACAATGAAAAGAGGGAGTAATATATACAAAAATTAATAATGCTAGAAAAAATAAATTTACTAATAAATAAAAGTAAATGAAAATAAAAATTATGAATAAAATATAATATAAATGAATATCTATAAGTAAAATAGATATGAAAAATAAATAAAAAATAACAATGAATAAAACAAGTATAAATAAATGAAAATATCTTTTTTTTTTAAATAAATAAAAATAAAGGAAAACAAAGGAGATGGAATACAAGGATCTAAAGGTGGAACTGGGATAAAACCCAGCACTTCCACTAAGATAGAGAGGTTGAACAGCAAGACCCATAAAAGGAAGTAGGAATGGGAGTAAAGTAAAAGACTAAACAGTGGTTGCAGCTTGGGGCCGAAGGGACGCTGGAGACACCCTTTAATATTGACTACAGTGCACCACACGAGGTGCACTGAAGTCACTACCCCCTATGGAAGCAAGTAATTGATGGACCGCGGAATAAAGTCTAAGATAATTACGTCGCCAGGAATGTCAGAGTTCACGCATTGGAATTCTCCTCTTACTCTGCTTTCCCTTTGGCGTTCAAACCCTCTCTTTTACGGTCCCCTCACTCTTATTTTCCTCATGGTCTATATTATAGTCAGCTATGACACTCACTGGTATTTACCATTAAATTTCTTTCCTTATGCTAAAAAAAATCTATTTCAGAGATTTAGTACTATTTTATTTTTATTACTTGAATTAACTTCATGGTTTCTATCAACGATCTAATGATTATTGAAAATTATGTGCAGATGTACCCTCTCTCTCTTTCTCTCTCTCTCTCTCTCTCTCTCTCTCTCTCTCTCTCTCTCTATATATATATATATATATATATATATATATATATATATATATATATATATATATATATATATATATATATCAATCTGTTCATCTATCTATCTTTCTTGTTTGTGCGATTCCATTAAAAAAAAAGTCCACAAACCTTTGTGAAACAGTTCACGGGGAAACCTTTCTTCACCTGAATAGAGAATTTTTCCCCAAAGAAATAAAAAAAACATAAAAAAGGTAAAAAACACAAAAAAAAAACAATGTGGAACACATCGGGTACGCGGCGCAGCACGACAAAAAAAATAAAAAACAAAAATAAAACCGACCCGGGATCTCCCAGCATCTGCAATAAGATAGACTCGCGAAGCTGAAGTTGGTTAATTCGGTACCTGGGATATGCAAAGCTCAGTCGAATGCGGGGTTTTCCATGCGATGGTGTGTGTGTGTGTGTGTGTGTGTGTGTGAGAGAGAGAGAGAGAGAGAGAGAGAGAGAGAGAGAGAGAGAGAGAGAGAGAGAGAGAAGCCCAGATTCGTACCCTTCCTTAGACTGCTCACTAGTTTTTAGAATAGGTTGTGGATTCCTCTGAAATCAAAATGTTGCTATGAGTGGGAGTGTGTCTGGCACGGGTGGAGAGGAATCTCATCAGCGCCTTTTCAGAAAGACAGAAAAAATAGACAGAATGATTCAGAGAGAGAGAGAGAGAGAGAGAGAGAGAGAGAGAGAGAGAGAGAGAGAGAGAGAGAGAGAGATCCTATAACTAATCATCATTTCTGTTAGTTTAATCAGCAATCATAACCAAATAATAATAATAAAACCCATAATATATCCATGGGTCGGCTAAACAGAGATAGCTATTTATAAAATTCCTTACAACGGCCTTTCAAGGTTTTCAGCGGCCAGTAAATGAATTTCACCTTCCTCCCTCTCTTAAAAGTAGTCTCATGGATTCTTGCAGTGACTAAGGTATGGGTTTTATAATGTACATACATATACAAACGTAGACAGTTTGACATATAGACACACATATATATACAGTGTGTGTGTATGTATATATATATATATATATATATATATATATATATATATATATATATATATATATATATATATAGATAGATAGATAGATAGAAATAATCAACACACAATCACGTGTGGAACAGAAATAAATTTCTGACTCACGTCGGGATCGAACCCAGGTCTTTCAAGTGGAAGGCAAGGGCGCTATCCACTAGGCCATACAAGTCTAAAGAAGTTGGAACCTGAGAGCAACTGCACCAAGGAATTACCTGGGCAAGCTAACTGCTTGCATACCAGCGAGTTTTCCCCAACTTCCCGACTCAGCAATGACCCAATAGACAGCATTTCATTCGAGTTATCCTTCTGAGTGAATAAGATAGAAATAATCAACACACAATCACGTGTGGAACAGAAATAAATTTCTGACTCACGCGGGATCGAACCCAGGTCTTTCAAGTGGAAGGCAAGGCGCTATCCACTAGGCCATACAAGTCTAAAAGAAGTTGGAACCTGAGAGCAACTGCACCAAGGAATTACCTGGGCAAGCTAACTGCTTGCATACCAGCGAGTTTTCCCCAACTTCCCGACTCAGCAATGACCCAATAGACAGCATTTCATTCGAGTTATCCCTTCTGGAGTGAATAAGATAGAAATAATCAACACACAATCACGTGTGGAACAGAAATAAATTTCTGACTCACGTCGGATCGAACCAGGTCTTTCAAGTGGAAGGCAAGGCGCTATCCACTAGGCCATACAAGTCTAAAGTTGGAACCTGAGAGCAACTGCAAAAGGAATTACCTGGGCAAGCTAACTGCTTGCATACCAGCGTGTTTTCCCCAACTTCCCGACTCAGCAATGACCCAATAGACAGCATTTCATTCGAATTATCCCTTCTGAGTGAATAAGATAGAAATAATCAACACACAATCACATGTGGAACAGAAATAAATTTGACTCACATCAGGATCGAACCCAGGTCTTTCAGAGTGGAAGGCAGGGCGCTATCCACTAGGCCATACAAGTCTAAAAGAAGTTGGAACCTGAGAGCAACTGCCAAGGAATTACCTGGGCAAGCTAACTACTTGCATACCAGCGAAGTTTTCCCCAACTTCCTGACTCAGCAATGACCCAATAGACAGCATTTCATTGAGTTATCCCTTCTGAGTGAATAAGATAGAAATAATCAACACACAATCACGTGTGGAACAGAAATAAATTTCTGACTCACGTCGGGATCTAACCCAGGTCTTTCAAGTGGAAGGCAGGGCGCTATCCACTAGGCCATACAAGTCTAAAAGAAGTTGGAACCTGAGAGCAACTGCACCAAGGAATTACCTGGGCAAGCTAACTGCTTGCATACCAAAGTTTTCCCCAACTTCCGACTCAGCAATGACCCAATAGACAGCATTTCATTCGAGTTATCCTTCTGGAGTGAATAAGATAGAAATAATCAACACACAATCACGTGTGGAACAGAAATAAATTTCTGACTCACGTCGGGATCGAACCCAGGTCTTTCCAGTGGAGGCGGGCGCTATCCACCTGAGCCATACAAGTCAAAAGAAGTTGGAACCTGAGAGCAACTGCACCCAAAGGAATTACCTGGGCAAGCTAACTCGAATGAAATGCTGTCTATTGGGTCATTGCTGAGTCGGGAAGTTGGGGAAAATCGCTGGTATGCAAGCAGTTAGCTTGCCCAGGTAATTCTTTTTGCAGTTGCTCTCAGGTTCCAACTTCTTTTAGACTTGTATGGCCTAGTGGATAGCGCCCTTTGCCTCCACTCTGAAAGACCTGAGTTCGATCCCCGACATGAGTCAGAAATTTATTTCTGTTCCACACGTGATTGTGTGTTGATTATTTCTATCTTATTCACTCAGAAGGGATAACTCGAATGAAATGCTGTCTATTGGGTCATTGCTGAGTCGGGAAGTTGGGAAAACTCAGGCTGGTATGCAAGCAGTTAGCTTGCCCAGGTAATTCCTGGTGCAGTTGCTCTCAGGTTCCAACTTCTCTTTTAGACTTGTATGGCCTAGTGGATAACGCCCTTGCCTTCCACTCTGAAAGACCTGGGTTCTGATCCCGACGTGAGTCAGAAATTTATTTCTGTTCCCACACGTGATTGTGTGTTGATTATTTCTATCTTATTCACTCCAGAAGGATAACTCGAATGAAATGCTGTCTATTGGGTCATTGCTGAGAGGGGAAGTTGGGAAAACTCGCTGGTATGCAAGCAGTTAGCTTGCCCAGGTAATTCCCTTGGGTGCAGTTGCTCTCAGGTTCCAACTTCTTTTAGACTTGTATGGCCTAGTGGATAGCGCCCTTGCCTTCCACTCTGAAAGACCTGGGTTCGATCCCGACGTGAGTCAGAAATTTATTTCTGTTCCACACGTGATTGTGTGTTGATTATTTCTATCTTATTCACTCAGAAGGGATAACTCGAATGAAATGCTGTCTATTGGGTCATTGCTGAGTCGGGAAGTTGGGGAAAACTCGCTGGTATGCAAGCAGTTAGCTTGCCCAGGTAATTCCTTTGGTGCAGTTGCTACTCAGGTTCCAACTTCTTTAGACTTGTATGGCCTAGTGGATAGCGCCCTTGCCTTCCACTTGAAAGACCTGTTGATCCCGACGTGAGTCAGAAATTTATTTCTGTTCCACACGTGATTTGTGTTGATTATTTCTATCTTATTCACTCAGAAGGGATAACTCGAATGAAATGCTGTCTATTGGGTCATTGCTGAGTCGGGAAGTTGGGGAAAACTCGCTGGTATGCAAGCAGTTAGCTTGCCCAGGTAATTCCTTGGGTGCAGTTGCTCTCAGGTTCCAACTTCTTTTTAGACTTGTATGGCCTAGTGGATAGCGCCTTTGCCTTCCACTTGAAAGACCTGTTTCTGATCCTGACGTGAGTCAGAAATTTATATATATATATATATATATATATATATATATATATATATATATATATATATATATATATATATAAGCACGTATGTATGTATGTCTATATATATGCATATATGTCATTGCCAGTAGATTGTGGATGCCATATGTGCGTTAGCAATTGAAGAAAAAGACGGGAAGAATGTCCTACAAAGTCACACATGGGCATATATCTGTCTATATATCTTTCAGTCTATAAATTTATCTATTTATCTATTTGTATATATATATATATATATATATATATATATATATATATATATATGTATGTACATATATATGTATGCGTGTGTGTGTGTGTGTACACTCACAAACTGATAGAGTGTTACTGTTTTTTTTTTTTACCTATGTTGAAAAGAAACAGAATTACTTTAATGCATAAAAACTAGAAAAGGGGGCGCAAAGGCCTCTGTGTGTTAAGCAGTTAGACGTTAATAAAATGCAAATTAAAATTAAATTAGCATAATAACCTAACCTGTATAACAGCAAGAGTGGTGCAATATAATGACAATAATGACAGTCGTTACCTAAGAAAGGCCACTGAAAGTATTATAGTTTTCTTATGTTAGATGTGACTTGTCTAGTTTTAAACAATATTCAAATATTTTTTTATTATTTTTGTGATTAATTGTTTTATCATAATTTATCTTATGTCCGGTTTATGGTCTCCACGTTCTGCCTACTTTCCATTTTTATGGAATAGGAGGATTTACAGTTGTACTGATTTCCCCTCTAAAAGATTAAAGTAAATAGTTAAATTCATGACAGAGAGCGAGAAAAAGTTAAGTATATCTTAGTTTAACCAGACCACTGAGCTGATTAACAGCTCTCCTAGGGCTGGCCCGAAGGATTAGATTTATTTTACGTGGCTAAGAACCAATTAGTTACCTAGCAACGGGACCTACAGCTTATTGTGGAATCCGAACCACATTATAGCGAGAAATGAATTTCTATCACCAGAAACAAATTCCTCTTATTCTTCATTGGCCGGTATATATTCGAACTCGCGGCCAACATAGTGGTATATATGATAACGGAACCCGCTCGCCCAACGAGGAATATATATATATAGAGAGAGAGAGAGAGAGAGAGAGAGAGAGAGAGAGAGAGAGAGTAACATTAGTATCAGAGCTATATTAATAGTGTGTTTCAATCTTACATATTTCCATTTTTGCTCTTTCCTCACAAGTACAACAAATAAAAGTCTAGGTAATAAAACTTCCAGTAAACCAAATGGCGTTATTCCAGATACTCGTGGGAATGGCTCCTACATCAAAGGGACACAAAACATCACGGCAACTAAAATTATTTCCTGTCAGTAGCAGCTGAAATATTTGGAGCTTTTTCAGAGCGAGACAAATCATATTTCTTTACGTTATATTTTTGTTACTGCTTTTAGATATACGCGCATGTAAGTAAACGTACGACACATAAATATTGAGAGAGAGAGAGAGAGAGAGAGAGAGAGAGAGAGAGAGAGAGAGAGGGGGGAATATGGAGGTGATGTATCTCTCCACATACATTCAAACATATTTAGAGATGACTGACTCCATCTCGTTGTGTGTGTGTGTGTGAGAGAGAGAGAGAGAGAGAGAGAGAGAGAGAGAGAGAGAGAGAGAGAGAGAGAGAGCAGTATTTTATTAACAATTTTACGGTTATGCGCCTCGAGTTTTTTTTCTCTTTACTTGTTCTTTTGTTTCATAGCTTTACAAGCAAATGCTTTGATGATCCTTTCATGATAAACAAACCATTAAGGGCAGAATAATGAAGGAATCATAATACTTCATTCAGATATGTCAGATGCCAATTATTTCAGATATGTCTTTGGATATTCCAATTGCATTTTTAAAACCACTTCCTTCAGAACACTTCTTGCACTTGAAATCAGATGTTGTCAGAATGACAGACACTAATGCGGAAGACATTCAATTAAAAATGCGGCAATTGAGTTGATATTTTATATTTTGTTTTATTTAGGTATTATATAAGACTAATGCGTGTATAATGATGTATATTTATAAGAACGAGATATTTTATATCTATTGCAGATCATATTGTGGATCAAAGCATCGAAATGACAACTAGGTTACCTTTCAATCGCCTATGTATGAACTTCGGTTTGTTTATCAGTTCCTAAGAATTAAAAATCTATGATAAACTTCAAAAGGAGATAGTTTTTAGAACCTTCCAGTACATTTTATATATTAGAAGTGTTTGATTTGATGTTAACTTATTTTAAGGAAACGAGTCAGTTTAAACTTGCCAGATTTTTAAGCTGACGGTTATTTTTTTTAAAAGTTTCTTCGGCGTCAAAGTTTAATAATCGCGAAAACAGATCTATCTTTCGGTGGACTCGGTATGATTCTGTATTCAACTATAAATAATCCTATATGCCATCGCGATCACGGCTAATTTTAACCTCATTTTCAGTAGGGCTGCATTTTCAGTTTTTTTTTCCATAACAGCCCTCTAGCCTCAGTAGTTTTTAAGATCCAGACAGAAAAAGTGAGGACAATAGAGTGCGGACAGAAAAGTGCGGACGGACAGATAAAGCCGTCTCAATAATTTTACTTTACAGAACTAGTTTCCATATCAACCACTTTATATACCTACACAGAAGGATCATTTGCAACGTTACGAACTCCTCACTGGTAACACAAACCATCTAATACTTTCGATTAGCATTTACGATGCTTCTTCAACTCCTCCCTCCATGACTCAAAAACATTCAGTTTTTCGCCGATCCATCTTCTGCCATTTTTTTATAAGGTCACATAATAATCGCTCAAACCTCTGACACAGTCATTCAACTATAATAGTCTTTATATATAAATATCTCCTCATTTCAGTAGTTTGATATAATATTACATTCCACAGACACTCATTTAAACTGGATTCTGATTCACCTCTCTTTTATCAACCATGGATTATATTTGTTCTAGAAAAAAGTACAAAGTTTCTTATGTATGTAAACAGTCCTCATTATCAAGTTTTATATAATAAATATATCCATATAGATACCATCCAGTTTGAATGAGGTCCTATATAGTATATATCTACTAACAGGACCACATAACTGGATGGTATTGTGTATTTGTGATACCATCCAGTTTTAATATATATACAGTATGCACAGAATATGTATGTGTATGTGTGTTAATATATATATATATATATATATATATATATATATGTATATATATATATATATATATATATATATATATACATATATATATATATAGGGTAATTCATTTATGCAGTGTGAGTGTGCGTGACTTATTTTGCCAGAGTTACCCCTCATACTCAGTATTAAATGTAATTGTTGTCTTGTTTTCTATTCCGAATCCCGCCCTAGCATGGATAAACAACATCGGTTGTAATAAAAGTTGTTAATAGAATGTAAAATATTTATCTTTTATATGTAAACTATTATTTCCTACAGATAAGTACCAAGTATCTGGAACCCTCATGAGATGCGAACAACAGAACATAGAAAATTAATATTCACTGATAATACGAAATTATTAACCATAATTCCTCTAAAGAAAAATAATAACTTTCAAATATCTTTCACCCCATTCATCTGATACAAATATGATATATAGAAAATGAATATTCACCAAGGATACATAATCAGTAAGTGTAATTCCTAATAAAAATAAAATCAATTAACTTCAAATATCTTTCCCCACCCCCCAAAAAAAAAATTCCTTTACCCGGGACCTGACCGCCCTCCCATTTCGAACAAACAGAAAGCAAACGATAAAAGGTTAGCTAAAATGTCAAAGTTTAGGAAGCCATGAGACTAACTTTAATTTAACAGTGAAAATGTCTGACTGAGAGAAAGAGAGAGAGAGAGAGAGAGAGTTACAATATTAGGATTCCCAAAGACATAGGGGGAGACAACATGTGCTCACTTATCTCTTGGAGCAGGTTCTACTGTTCATTCACAGTTTTCTAATGATTTTGTCTCGCTTTCTTTTAAACTCTTCCACACTGCTGCTAAGAGAGAGAGAGAGAGAGAGAGAGAGAGAGAGAGAGAGAGAGAGAGAGAGAGAGAGAGAGTCAAGAATCGTCTGATGTAATTCATTTGAGTAATGTAATAAAGACACTACGTTTCAATTAATAATTTCTCCCAGTTGATGACTTGATTCTTGTTGAGTTATTACTCTGTGTCATGCTCGTAAATATACGCATTCGCAAACATACAAATATCCATGACTAGTTGAAT
This sequence comes from Macrobrachium rosenbergii, assembly GCF_040412425.1. Lineage (NCBI taxonomy): Eukaryota > Metazoa > Arthropoda > Malacostraca > Decapoda > Palaemonidae > Macrobrachium > Macrobrachium rosenbergii. The sequence goes on along the minus strand of NC_089767.1, from coordinate 23,894,781 downwards.
ATCAAATAAAAGATTTTTCACTGTATGGAGAAGGATGGTACAGTATTTTTTTTTTTTATCATAAAAACACATACAAATGCCCATAACTATGTGATTTTCTGATAAAAAATTATTTACTGTATGGATGAATATGGAACAGCATTTTTTTTTTAAATCAGAGAAATCCGCATTTAATTTTTTGCTAGAAATCTTATTTTCCATTTTTTTCGTATAAATCTTATTTTCCCTTTTTATTTGTTCGTAGAAATCTTATTTTCCCTTTTCATTTATTTGCTTTAGAAATAACTCACAAAATTTATTGCTAACTCAATTTTGCTAAATCAGTTTTAGTCACCAGTGATTGGTTGATTACCTGAATGAGGGTGTGTGTGTGTGTGTGTGTGTGTGAGAGAGAGAGAGAGAGAGAGAGAGAGAGAGAGAGAGAGAGAGAGAGAGAGAGAGAGAGAGAGAGAGCAAGTTAACGCTTGGAACTCACAAAGTTTTATGAAATTTTCGATTTCAAGTTTTAAAGACTGACTAAAGCAGCTTTAATTATTGTTTGAATTCAGAAACTTTCTTTGGAAAAACTAAGAAAAGTGTTACTGGATAATGTTATTTTTGGAGAAAGAAATCTAGAATTATTGTATATGTACGTATATTTAAAGATAAATCTGTATAAATCTGTACGGATTTATTTCCAAATACATGTACATATAAATGACTGTGGATTTGTTTCTCCACTTTAAGACTTATGCTAATACGATATTTTTTAGTGTTATTTTTTTTTTATTGACAAGTTAGGGTTTGCGATAAGAATGCAGCTTAATATAAAGATTTAGGATACGAAGCGAAGATGCATTGTAGACAAAGGAATGAATTTGCACTTATGCTCAGAAGTTCGCATTTATGTAATTATTTTTTTTTTTAATTGCAGATTCAGTTATGAATGATTTTTTACCATTTACGAAATAATCGAAGTCGTTAACACCAAGCTGAAACCCAAGAAATTGAAATGTTAACCTTGAATGTCAAAATACCTCGGTGTCTTGTTAAATGCCTTGTTATAAAATCCCATGCATAACAAATTTTAATGTCTATAAAACTTTATCACTCTTTGAAAGGGCCATGCTCTAGTCTGTATCACACTATATTTTCCGTCAAAAGAAAGAAACTGAAGCTCTAGGTTTCTTTGACACCTCAAACAGACAAAATAATATGGAATCACACCACTGACTTTGGCACAATTCCTCAACCTACTGTAAAGGAAGTTCTAATTCCTGGTAAGGAGTCCTTTCACAACGCTAATACCAGCTAACAAGCAAGGGACTTTTAATTAGGAAACTTATGCTCAAATTGTTCTCAGATACTTAAGGCTTATCCCTTCCGTTTTCGACTATGTCATTTATCTGATGTTATCGCGTTTCTCTTACGTACGTTACGGGATGAATCTACTCTTGAACTGTAACAAGCTTTTATTCTTACATTTTTTTACAGTCGATCATGTGATTGCTAAATCCAAAATCACAATATTACTTGGAAATCTGCAGCCTATCAATTTTGTAAGGTTTTGTTAGATTTTCTCTCAAAAAGTTGCAAACTTGAATAGCAGCCGTTGTTACTGGTATGTATGTACTGTATGTGTGTGTGTGTATGTATGTATGTATGTATGTATGTATGTATGTATGTATGTATGTATGTATGTATGTGTGTGTGTGTATGTATGTATATGTATATATATATATATATATATATATATATATATATATATATATAATATATATACATATATATACATATATATATGTGTGTATATATATATATATATGTATATATCATATATACATATATACTTGCTTGTGTGTGCGCGTGTGCGCATGAATACAAATTCAACCCATAAAAGGATTTGGTTTTATCCAAAGCTTTGATTGGTACGGCTTTATTGCGCTTCGGTTATATTCCTTCAAATTCAGCATATTTCCTGTGTTTGCAATTCGGTATGACAACATGGCAGATGCATTCATTTTCGAGTTAATCCTTCTCTATCCTTATTCCACATAAACTATGTAAATTTTTTTGCGCAGATGTCAAAAACGGTCAAAACCCATTTAGGATACCACAAATACAAGGAGAGAGAGAGAGAGAGAGAGAGAGAGAGAGAGAGAGAGAGAGAGAGAGAGAGAGAATGATAATGATAATGTAAATTTGCATCGGCTAGAAATGTTTAATATAGCTTTACATATTTCATAGCAACTTTAAGTTTACACAATGCACACTCACACGCACACACACACACACACACACACACACAGAGAGAGAGAGAGAGAGAGAGAGAGAGAGTAAATTCTTCATATTGGCCCTGCATATATAATGTGGCTTTTCTTTATATTTACACATTACAAGCCATTAGGGAAACACAAACACATTGAAAATGACAGATTATGAAAACTTAATGTTTAACAGAGAGAGAGAGAGAGAGAGAGAGAGAGAGAGAGAGAGAGAGAGAGAGAGAGAGAGAGAGAGAGAGAGAGAATGATACAGTAAATTTAAATTCTTTATATTAATCCTGCATATTTGATATAGCTTTACTTAATGTTTACACAGTACAAGACATTAAAGAGACAAAAAAACATTAAAAATATTAATGCATGATGAAAATTTAATATACAAAAGAGAGAGGGAGAGAGAGAGAGACAGACAGACAGAGACAGAGAGAGAGAGATAGAGAGAGAGAATGATACAGTATATTCCTCATATTTGCCTTGACTATTTTATATGGCTTTACTTTAGTTTACACATTACAAGACAAACATATGTTCGCAATCAAAAGTAATGAAAATTTCATTAGCAACGTGATAACAAAATTCCTTGGAGGAAAACATCAAAGAAAAATGGGCAGACTAATTCGAAGTCATGGGGCATTGCAGTCTCGTACACTGGTCATTAAGATCCTGCAGTGCTTGTTATTTCGCAACGAGATTTATAATCTCATCTTCCCCAATTCTTCAGCTTCCAGCTGCCTCTGCCGCAGCTGCTGTTGAAGATTTCATGGCATCTCAGACTCCTTAACGGCAGCTAATCCCAGCTGTATGTCGGTGGATTTACGTTTACTCTGACTGGCAAGGTTGAGTTAGGGTAGCTTACGGTGGAGCGTCGTCTTCAACTGACAAGCCTCTTAAGGGGGTACTGTCGTCAGTGCACCTCACTCGATGCACTGTAGGCGCTAGTAGAGGATTTTTGTACTTTTTTAGCCTTTTACTTTACCTCCGTTCCCGTTTCCTTTCTTCAGTTTTGCTGTTCAACACCTCCAAGTGTTAATTCCCAGCACAACTGCGTGATTTTCTCCCACCCTCACCTTTAGATATTGATACTTCATCCCTTTTATTTTCTGGATCTCTTTATCTTGCTGTCCACCCACTCCAACTCTCTTTTCACTGTATTAAGAAAGTTCCAAATGGCCGAAAGTGGCCCAGGGCTTGGCTTGACAGTCTAAATGTCATAAATCAACAAATCATCTGACAAAATGCTTCTGTGTGTGTGTCATGTCACTGACTAATTTCTTTAAAAATTCTCTGTCAGATAAATGCAGGAGAGATTCATTCGCCAAAGGATAAAATTATAGGTTATTAACTGCTTATGGACAAGTAAACATGTTGGCACTTTGCATGACGGACGTCGGCATATTTCCTTGTATCAACGAGCATTTTGTCAATTTGACATTAAGAATGGCGATGATGACTGGATATTAACATCAGTGTCATCAATTTGTCATTGCCCAATAACATCATTGCCTTTAGTATATGATGAACAGTTCAGGTTTTCTGTTTATTAAATGCTATATGCTTAGATATACTAGAATGTTCTATTAAGCAAGGATCCACACAGCAGCAAAACATGTCATTAAGACGCATGTTCGATTAAGGTTGCATCCACACCACAGTAACACGTCGTAAACACACACGTCGGCAACTTATCGCATACATATCACATACATGTTGACGACAAGTCCACGATCGTAAGAGAACGAATCTTTGGCAAATGCTGGATAATTGCATAAAGCACTGGTTATGGCTACCTATAAGCGGTTAAATTGCATTTAACATATCTGTGATATGTGTGCAACAAGTTACCACCATGTGTTGATGACATGTTTACTACACTGCAGACGCATCCTATGTCAATAAGGATAGGCACAACGGAAAGAAAAAATGGTTAGGACTACCAGTAAATTGTTAACTAGTATTTAACATGTCTGTGATATGTGTGCGACAAGTTGCTGGCATGTGTTTAAGACATGTTTACTACAGTGTGAACGCATCTTAGGTTAAGAAAAATACACACAACAGAGAGAAAAATGGTTAGGACTACCAGCAAATTGTCAACCTGTATTTAAAATGTCTGTGATATGTGTGTGACAAGTTGCTGGCATGTGTTTATGACATGTTTACTACATTGCAAACGCATCCTATGTCGATAAGGACAGGAACAACAGAAAGAAAAAATGGTTAGGACTACCATTAAATTGTTAACTTGTCTTTAATATGTCTGTGATTATTTGTGCAACAAGTTGCCGGCATGTGTTTATGACATGTTTACTACAGTGTGAACACAACTTAAGTCAAGAAAAATAGGCACAACAGAAAGAAAAAATGGTTAAGACTACCAGTAAATTGTTAACTCGTATTTACCATGTCTGTGATATGTGTGCGACAAGTTGCCAGCATGTGTCTATGACATGTTTACTACACTGCAGATGCATCCTATGTCAATGAGGATAGGCACAACAGAAAGGAAAAATGGTTAGGACTACCAGTAAATTGTTAATTTGTATTTAACATGTCTGTGATATGTAAGCAACACGTTCCGGCATGTGTTTATGACTAGTGTGAACGCATCTTCAGTCAAGAAAAATAGGCACAACAATGAGAAAAAATGGTAAGACTACCAGTAAATTGTCAACTTGTATTTAACATGTCTGTGATATGTGTGCGACAAGTTGCCCGCATGTGTTTATGATATGTTTACTACATTGCAAAAGCATCCTATGTTAATAAGGATAGACACAACAGAAAGGAAAAATGGTTACAACTACCAGTAAATTGTCAACTTGTATTTAACATGTCTGTGATATGTGTGCAGCAAGTTACCGGCATGTATTTATGACATGTTTACTACATTGCAGACACACGTTAGTCAAGGAAAACATGCACAGCAGAAAAGAAAACCAGGCGCGACAGAAAGAAAAAGAAACTGGGAACTTTCAAAATCTCTGAAATAAAACTTCACAAACCACCAAC
>NC_089767.1:23882008-23884508 GCF_040412425.1 Macrobrachium rosenbergii | reverse complement strand
CTCCTCCTCCTCCTCCCTCCTCCTCCTCTCTCTCTCTCTCTCTCTCTCTCTCTCTCTCTCTCTCTCTCTCTCTCTCTCTCTCTGCCCTTTATTTATCTCGCTAAGAGAGTACATCCTTTACGTACAGATGCTATTGATTAAATAATATGACTCGAGCTGGATCTATGCGAGCAAAGCTGATGTGTTATTTTCCGTTGCGATTTATCATCTGGTAACAGTTACCTAATTTATTTGTTTGAAAAATTTACCTAATTTATCTCATTTATTTTTTTATAAGTTGTCTTATCTACCTCCTTTACCTTTGAGAAGATTTTATCGAATTTATCTAATTTATACTCTTTAGTAAATTGTCTTCTTTTATCTAATTTACCTTTGTGAAAGAATGTACAGTATACTTAACGTAAGTCACCTTTGTCAAGATATTTATCTAATTTATCTAATTTATCTTTGTGAAAAAATGTCTACTTAACGTAATTCATCTTTGTGAAGATATTTATCTAATTTATCTAATTTATCTTTGTGAAAAATTGTCTACTTAACGTAATTCACCATTGTGAAGATATTTATCTAATTTATCTAATTTATTTTTGTGAAAAATTGTCTACTTAACGCAATTCACCTTTGTGAAGATATTTATCTAAATTATCCAATGTATCTTTGTGAAAAAAATTTATGCAACGCAACTGAAGCGTAAATCTTACGATTTGAATGAATGAATCTTCCTTTGAAGAGATTTCATTTGTACAAACCAAATATCCACGAACAGACGACGTGAAAGCAGAACTAGTTTATGAACTTATTAATAACATCAATTTTAGCCAGAAACTTTCTCCAGAGTCGTTTTTGAACCTTAAATTGTCGCTGTTATACAGCAATTTAGGTTTATATCTTCTCGAGTACAGGTACGTGAGAGTTATTAGATTGTGGTTCCTTTTAACTTCGAACATAGATAATAATTTTCAAAGCAGTTTTTGTTGATTTTCTTATGATTATTTAGGCTTCAGGTAAAGTACATGCGGTAAATATACGAAGTAGTTTATATCTGTATAGAATTCCCTTCAATTTTACTTCAAAAGATTTAAAACTATAGTACATCAAAGGAAGGAAAGGAGTAACTGATATAAAATTATTATGCATCCACATATGCAATATTTTTATATATATATATATATATATATATATATATATATATATATATATATATATATATATATATATATATATATATATATATATATATATATATATATATATATATATATATATATATATATATATATATATATATATAGATATAGCCTATGTGTGTGTGTGTGACTGAATCATGAAAATATGGAACGTGACGAATATATAAATAAAGACAAAATCAGTAGGAAAGAGAAACAATGGAGTGCTGCAAGGCCTTTCGACTTATTGTCCATTCCTTAGCAGTCTGCTAAGTAAAGGGCTATAAGTCGAAAGTATGTTGCAGCACTTCATTGTTTCTCTTCCTTCGTGGATTTTGCCTTTATATCTCTATCTATCTATCTATACATATATATATATATATATATATATATATATATATATATATATATATATATATATATATATATATATATATATATATATATATATATATATATATGTATATATATATATATATATATATATATATATATATATATATATATATATATATATATATATATATATATATATATATATATATATATATATATATATATATATATATATATATATATATATATATATATATATATATATATATATATATATATATATACATATATATATATTCATAACTCTGAAGATACGTAACATGACTCTTTATAGGACATTTAAAAACCAAACAAATGAATCCCTTAAAAGCTTTCCGGAAAAGGTCTGCGTTATTTATATCACCCGAGTTCGTTCTTCCTTTAAGCTTCATTAGATATTTCCTTTCAGTTCTATTCCATTACGTAATACTCTTCCGTAATGAGACTAATCTCAGAGGCTGCATTTGACTTTAAATCTTAATTGACTGATCTTCCGTGTTTACTCAATCTTACATGAACATTACACATCAATAAACATTATGCATCTTATTTACAATAAACTGTACAGTAGGTGCCTTCTTTAATGAGGCAGTCTGTGATGGAAAGTATGATTTCGGAAGCTTCTTTTAATATTAATTTTATCAAGTATGTTTTTGGATAAGAAGGGCAAATAATAGTGACTTCCGGCTCAAGAATAATCAACTGGGATTAATAGAAACAACACCAGCGACCGGACAGTGATTTTCGTCATTTCAGTGACAGAAATCCTAAATTGAATCATTCTTTGACAGATGAATTGTTCTACTGGTTTGATCTCATTGCTGGTGAGGTTCTTTTCTTTCTTTCTTTCTTGAAATTTTCAGCTGAAAACTCTTGTGGACAGAGTCAACAGATTATCAACCCAAGAGAGCTCCAAAGGGATATCAGCCTGCAGAGGCAGACAAGTTAAAAGAAAAGGT
>NC_089767.1:23869508-23877008 GCF_040412425.1 Macrobrachium rosenbergii | reverse complement strand
CTACCAAACCCCTCTGTAATCTCATATGGAATTTATTATTTATTCCGTCAAAATAGTATGCCCTTATCATTATCATCGATCATAGACTGAAATATGTTGTAATTTTTTTATGCTTTTTGGATTACACAGATAGGATAACATTTAACATGGTAGCCTCAAGGTTGAGTCTTGAACTGTTTACATTCAATTTTTTATTGGCTATTGTTTATCTAATACGGAAATATATCGTAAGGTTGAATCTATTACATTTTACTTTTTTGGCTTTTGTTTATCGAATATGAAAAAATATCGTAAAGTTTAACCTTTCACCTGGGGGGGGGGGATTTGTTTATCTAAAATAAAAACATACCAACAAATTTTTTTGTACCAAAGCAGAATTTTCATAAAAAAATATCTGAATGCATATTCTAGCTTTTCCAAATGAATTTCTTAAAAAGAAAAAGTCCGCGAAACCGAGGAAAATATCTCAGCATATTTACACGAACTTAAATACTTTTGGCGACCCGGATTTCCATCTTTACTTGTCATCTTCCGCGGATTTTGTTTACGTCTCAGTACTCGTATGTTTGACAGCGGAGCCGCCCCTGGGAAGTCGTGTCAAGTTTAGAGGGAAAAAGTGTGAAGTTATACATGTGGATGCAGACCAAAATCTCTCTCTCTCTCTCTCTCTCTCTATATATATATATATATATATATATATATATATATATATATATATATATATATATATATATATATATATATCTATCTATATATATATATATATATATATATATATATATATATATATATATATGCGTGTGTATAGGACTAAAATGACTCAGTCATATATATATATATATATATATATATATATATATATATATATATATATATATATATATGTGATTTCTTTGTTGTATTCTTTTTAAGACTTACAATTTAAATGATGTTGAATCTCAGAAATTATATATATATATATATATATATATATATATATATATATATATATATATATATATATATATATATATATATATATATTATATATATATATATATATATATATATATATATATGTGTGTGTGTATACAATTACTCTCTTCGGTTTATTAGAAATGAAATATATATTTCTTTATTGCTATATCCTAATATATTTTTTTTATTTGTAATTACAATTTATGTTTTGTAGGTTGATGTTGAATTGATATATATAAATAATATATATATATATATATATATATATATATATATATATATATATATATATATATATATATATATATATTTCTAATATATAAATATACTTCATTTCTAATAAAACGTTTCCCCTAAGCTGTTGTTTAATGTTTAATGAGACAAAAATTTTGTAAATATATTCCCTTTTGATAACGATTAGTTATAATGAGCCCATTATTATGATACAAACTCATACTTACAATTACTATCTCTCTCGATTTCTTAGTTGTTATCCTAATTTTTTTTTATTTTTAATTACAATTTATGTTTTGTATTTTGATGTTGAATTAAGCAGGAATAATATTCTTGAATTATCATTTTCACAATGATTTTCTTATTCAATTATTGGCGCGTGACTCTTGGTCCTGTAACAGGAATTCCTAGTATATATCTTTGTTGTTTTATAAAAAAATAAACAACTATTGTTTATGAAGATCCCTAAAAGTTATTGAAGTTTAAATGGTCACTTGGGTATTTATAATGGCTCATTATCTTATTCTGAGTCCTGAAGTGTTTTTATTGAAGAATTCAATCAATTACTTTGAAAGGTTCCGGTTAAGGTCCAGTGGTTCTCAATCTGGGGGGAATTCCCCCTGGGGGGGATTTCAGAGTTTCAGGGGAGGAGTTGTGACCTAATATTTTTAGCATTAAGTGCATATTATTTGGAATGCACCTTTCCAGGCAGACAATTTTGGAAAGGGGGTGGGGTGGGGGAATGAAATTTGATATAGGGCGAAAGGTGCATGCGCCAAAAAAGGTTCAGAACCAATAGGTTAAGCCAGTCATAGTTACAGAATACCAATATCTTTAACAATAAAGACTGTATTTTCCCAGGGAGGATATCCATAACAAGCAGGTGCAAATAAAGTTAACAGAGACGAATTTTGGCGAGTTACTCAAAGCACCAGGTCATAGTCTATGAGTTTGAGTGGTTAAGTGGTTAGTGTCGTGGTATGCCACTCAGATGTCGGGGGTTCGCGTCTACCCCAGGGCGATGACAAATCACTGGCTCTGTATCATGATCAGTTACTGCTGCGGTGTGAGGTCTGCGGTGGGAGGTTGAAACCAGCATTCTTTGGAAGCCTGAATTTCACGTCAATGGCCCCTTTGGTGTGCTTGTTCCATGTGAATAGCTCTCATCTACTGATATATATTAAAAATAATAATTTTGCAAAACTATAGAAGATGTATAATCTGAATAATACAGTCGAATAACTATTCGTTTTTGATGTCGCTTGATTTATGCACCTGATTTTATAACGATCAGTTCGTCTTCTCAAATTAATTATCAAAGGTGTATGAACCCCAGCTGATCAATGATGGTGGTAAAATTTATTAATACAAGTAACAAAATGCGCCGAAGTTTCTTCGGCGCAATCGAGTTTTCTGTACAGCGTATAATCAAGGCCACAGAAAATAGATCTATCTTTCGCTGGTCTTGGTATAATGCTGTATTAGCCGCGGTCCATGAAACTTTCACAACGGCACCGTGGTGGCCTATCCTATATCGTTGCCAGACGCACGATTATGGCTAACTTTAACCTTAAATAAAATAAAAACCACTGAGGCTATAGGGCTGCAATTTGGTATGTTTGATGATTGGAGGGTGGATGATCAACATAACAATTTGCAGCCCTCTAACCTTAGCAGTTTTTAAGATCTGAGGACGGACAGAAAAAGCGAAGACGGACATACAAAGCCGGCACAATAGTTTTCTTTTACAGAAAGCTAAAAATTAGCTTTTCATGTTGGAAAAAATATTCAATTAATTGTTATATCCAAAGGATTTAAAACTTGATCAGACAAATTCAGTAAAACCTAAAATCCCATCACTGCGGAAGAATGAAGCTCTAGCTTAGCACACACGCAAAAAAAAAGCGAAAAATCAGTTTTCCGCAAACATCTCGGAAATGTTAAGTCATAAATCTTGCAGTTACATGACCGACTTGCATGAGGAATTGCTCGAGTCTTATAACAAAGTTTTCAGACAATGTAACCCCGAGATAAGGAACGACCCATTTCAGTTTCAGTTAAGATTCCTCCTGGGGTTTCTTAACTTCGTGTATTCTAAACCTCTCAGGATGACAGGCGCTCTGAGAACATGGTCGATGGCTTAAGCAAATTTTTGGTTTGGTTTTCCATATTAATTACTTAGCCCAGATTTTGCATGTTTATTTCCATTACGTTAATCTCTTGGCATACGAAAAATGACTTTACCCTAGCGAGCAGGTGAGCGGAGTGGGTGTGGCTGATACCACAGGGAAGTGGTTTACTGAATATCTGAGCTTCCTGTATGGCCAAATTTAAGATTATTTCGTTGTTAATTTCAATCTTCTGCAGACACACACACACACACACACACACACACACACACACACACACACACACACACACACACACACACACACATATATATATATATATATATATATATATATATATATATATATATATATATATATATATATATATATATATATATATATATATATATATAGTATATATATAATTTATATATATATATATATATATATATATATATATAATTTATATATATATATATATATATATATATATATATATATATATATATATATATATAATATACACACACACACACAAGCTCATACTATACTACTACCACTGCACCGCCATTTCAAGTTACTGAAATAAATGAAAATAATGCCATGAGTACAAGCAATCAGTTTTCTCTCCTGTGCTACAGAAAACACATCTATTTTTCTTTTGTTTAATAAAAAAAAAATACCATTGTTTTCAGAGTAGAAACAAGCGATAAGATAAAACTGAAATTAAGACAAGCAAAAGGTCAATAAGTAAAGTTATTAATTACGTCAGGTATTGATTATTTGTTTAAGATAAGCAAATAATCAATAAGTGAAGTAATTAAGCAATGTTCTTTCGTGTCTTGTTCCTCTATTTGCTTCATTTTCCATTGAGGGAGTGATTCAAAGTCATAAGAGTTATTTTAACGAGTCTATCCAATCGTTCTTCGCTATTATTATTTTTATTATTATTATTATTATTATTATTATTATTATTATTATTATTATTATTATTATTATTATTATTATTATTATTATTATTTCAGTCGATGAAACCTATTCAAATGGAACAAACCCATGGGGCCACTGACTTGAAATGCAAGCTTCCAAAGAATATGCTGGTTTCAACCTCCCACCAAGGCGCGGACTCATGCCACCTGAGTGGCATTCCAAGACACTAACCACTATTTGCCAAACGGAAAATACTAACATCTTATTGGTAAAAGTAAAAGTGAAATTTAAAGTATTAGGAATCTTTTTACTGTTCAGTATAATTTTTACCAATGTGGAATTATTTTAAACTGCATGAAAGATGGTGGATCAGGTGGCAGACATCACCGCTTAAATTAAATCGAGCATAAGAGAGAGAGAGAGAGAGAGAGAGAGAGAGAGAGAGAGAGAGAGAGAGAGAGAGCACGGGTAGCAGACAGGTGCCCAAAGTCAACAACGAGTTTGTCTCTTTGATGAGAACTGTGTCCTTGAAGCAGTTGTTGTCTATAGATTCTTCTTCTTCTTCTTTTTTTTTTTTTGAGGGGAAAGTCAGGGGTGGGGAAGGAGTGGGGGGGTTGGGGGTGAGGTCTACTTAAGGAGATTAATGGACTTGGTACGATGGTACAGGGTTTCTCTCTCTCTCTCTCTCTCTCTCTCTCTCTCTCTCTCTCTCTCTCTCTCTCTCTCTCACGTATAACTATAACACACACACATACACACGTGTATATATATATATATATATATATATATATATATATATATATATATATATATATATATATATATATATATATATATATATATATATATATATATATATATATATATATATATATATATATATATATATTATATACATATATACATGTATTATGTATGTATGTATTATATATATTTATATACATATATATGTATGTATATATGTGTATGTATGTATGTATGTATGTATACATCAGTCTGTACTCTTGTAGGTCAATACATTAAGTAAGCCAAACGCAAAAGCCCAACTGAAAAAAAAAAAATAATAAAAAAAAGAAGGAATTTGACTGCAAACTCGTGTTTTCCCTTCATTTCCCTAAACTGTGTGAAGTCAAAATGAGGTCATTTTGTTCCCTTGCTTCTCTTCCGAGACACTGCGTCGCCAGACTTCAATCAAATTAACGAGTGGTTATATTTCGTAGGATAAAAAAAAAGGATAAAGAAAAAACATCCGGGATCATTTCAGTTCGCTTGTGTGGTTGCCTAATTACGTTAATGACATCCCTTCCGTATACCCCCCATCAAACGGTGCTCTTTAATTCATTGATGGTGTGACTGTTGTAAGGTAATTATGTTATTACATATATAGTTGGTTTCATCACTGCTTTTTCGTCTGTTTGCAAAACGGTTATATTATAAGGGTTGACTTATAAGCTTTCAATTATATAATTCTTAAAAATGTATTACACAATTTTCCTCATAATTGATTAAAATTAATATCTTGTTATTAGACATTTTTAAAATAATTGTTGGATATGTGACAATTTTTCTCGTCTGTTTGCAAAACGGTTATATTATAAGAGTTGACTTGCCAGCTTTCAATTATAATTCTTTAAAATGTATTACACAATTTTCCTCATTCTTCTTTTTTTTTTTCTGATTGAAATTAATAACTTCGTTATCAGACATCTTTAAAATAATTGTTGGATATATGACAATTTTTCTCGTTATATCTTTAAGTGCAATGAATAACTTTTTATTAACAGTCTCCTTGAAACTAATCATTGAAGTGGTTAGGCTTTATCAACTTCATTTGTTTTTGCCTAACTGCGCCGATCTACTTCCTCTCTAACAAATCATACTTGCATTTATTGGACCGCGATAAATAATCATGAAAAGAGTTGTTCAATTTTTCTCATTATACCTTTTAAGTGCAATTAATAACTTTTAATCAACAGTCTTCTTGAAACTAATCACTGAAGTGGTTAGGCTTTGTCAACTTCATTTGTTTTTGCCTAACTGCGCCGATTTATTTCCTGTCTAAAAAATCGTATTTGCATTTATTGGACCGTGATAAATAATCATTAGGAGAGCAGTTTGTCCAATCGCTATTTGTGATATTGATCTCATACTCTAACCCCGTGAAATATTCATTACCTTTTTGACACTATCTATAAGAATAAAATTTTGTTAAAAGAAATAATTTTTGGACCGTGATAAATGTTCATGAAATGATCTGTTCATCTAATCGCCACAGTGATAATAACCACGTGAAATATTCATTACTTCTTTGACACTGTCTATAAGAATAAAAGTTTCTTTCAAGACTCCCTTTACATGAGTGAAAGGATGAGCCATTTAATTTTATTGCAAGAGAGAAAAGTCTTCGGAGGAAGACGACCTTCGCAGATAACAGGAAAGGTTAAACTGGCGTCTTGTAAGTCAAATGTCATTGACCTCTTTCGCTTTGAGGGTTTCAGAATGAAGAATTAAGGCAAGATCTCTAATTTGGAGTGGAGGGAAAAGGGATGGGGAATCTGAATAAAGAATAATAAAGATAGACTTTAGAGAAAAACAAAATCCTTTTATTATTGGTACATAAAGCAAGCAAAACAGTAACCGAAAATTTCTTGTCATTATTCTGAGTTTAACTTGACGATTTTATCTAGTAGTCCTCCAATATGGGAGGCGAATGCATATTAATCTCTCTCTCTCTCTCTCTCTCTCTCTCTCTCTCTCTCTCTCTCTCTCTCTCTCTCTGTATATGCGTATATATATGTATGTCTGTATATATATCCCCTCCCGATATGTCTGTCTGTCTGCCTGCCTGTCTGTCTCTCTAAATATGTGTCTTTATGTATATAAACATCCTCTCTCTCTCTCTCTCTCTCTCTCAAATCAGAAAGAATCTTCAGGCTGCAAACTCTCTCTCTCTCTCTCTCTCTCTCTCTCTCTCTCTCTCTCTCTCTCTCTCTCTCTCTCTCTCTCTCTCAAATCAGAAAGAATCTTCAGGCTGCAAACTCTCTCTCTCTCTCTCTCTCTCTCTCTCTCTCTCTCTCTCTCTCTCTCTCTCTCTCTCTCTCTCTCTCTCTCTCTAAATCAGAAAGAATCTCCAGGCTGCAAAAATATCCAGACTCTCTCTCTCTCTCTCTCTCTCTCTCTCTCTCTCTCTCTCTCTCTCTCTCTCTCTCTCTTAAATCAGAAAGAAACCTTCAGACTACAAAAATATCTCTCTCTCTTATATATATAT
>NC_089767.1:23849508-23864508 GCF_040412425.1 Macrobrachium rosenbergii | reverse complement strand
AGAGTTATTACTTTATTTCAGTTTTCGTCTTTTGTAATTTCATTCAGAAAAGTAAGTATACCTTAGTTTAACCAGACCACTGAGCTGATTAACAGCTCTCCTAGGGCTGGCCCGAAGGATTAGATTTATTTTACGTGGCTAAGAACCAATTGGTTACCTAGCAACGGGACCTACAGCTTATTGTGGAATCCGAACCACATTGTAACGAGAAATGAATTTCTATCACCAGAAATAAATTTCTCTAATTCTTCATTGGCCGGTCGGAGAATCGAACGCGGGCCCAGCAGAGTGCTAGCCGAGAACGGTACCCATCCTCCCAATAAGGAACTAATTACATTCAGAACATGACTTTTGTCAACCATTTCAAGGACATAAATCATCATACCAATAGTCATTTCATTTCCTAGAAAAAGGCCTCGTTAAAAACCAACTTCCTTATCACGCAAATGTTTCTTTCTGTGATTACTTCTTTGTCAGAATATCGCACCTCTGTATTCCGACATTATATTTTTCTCGGGGTTGGGTGGGCCAATCCCAAATTATTATGCACTGCTATCTGACTCTTTGTTAAGCTCTGTTTATTGTTACCTGCTACCACTTTTATGTTATGCCCTGACGATGGCTGTTACCAATTATTATTCAGTCTCTATTAGTAGGTCATTCATTTCGTTTTCCTGGTAATGCGATTACAGACTTATTCTGAGATTAAAGATTTATTCTGCGATTAAGGACTTGTAATGAGAATAAAGACTTATTCCGAGATTAAAGACTTATTCTGAGATTAAAGACTTATTCTGAGAATAAAGACTTATTCTGGGAATACAGACTTATTCTGAGATTAGAGGCTAATTCACCTAGTTACCTGTCAGACTGATTTCTACACCAAAGGTATATGATATTACTAAACCATAAATGATTACAAGGACAGAACCATTATCTTAAATTCATATACAGGAGTGCAAAAGGGATTGAGAGGGCAAAATCATTTTCCATCAACATTCACGTATTAATTACAATTTCTTTCTTGTCTAAATCATACGTCTCACAATGGTGGAATTAACATCAAATTAGAATTCCGGTTTAAAGTAATAATTACGACGGGGATTTGCGATAACGAAACTCTAGTCTGTTACCCTCCATCAACTTTAATACGAGGACCCTCGTAAATAATTACACCTTGTAATTATTCTCCATGTTAATTAAAACTCAAGTTCCACCTTCAAAGACACGTTACCGGTCGTTAAGAAATCCTTATGTAATTTCCTCTTCGCTAACGCCCAGCGGCCCCACAACAATCTCTTCCTTCTCTATCTATCTTATGAAAGTTTCTCTTCACCCCCTCCTCTTCCCCCTATCTATCTAGAGTATCTATCTATCTATTCTGTTTATTTATTCTGTCTATTTATTTGACGTAATGCGTTTAAGTCGATCGACTTTCCTTAGAGATCTCTTATGTAAGTTCCTCTTCAACACCCCCTCTCCCCCGCTCTTCCTTATATCTATCTATCTATCTATCTATCTATCTATCTACTCTGTCTATTTATTCGACGCAATGTCTTTAGGTCGATCGACTTTCCTTAGAGATCTCTTAAGTAAGTTCCTCTTCAACACCCCCTCCCCCTCTTCCTTCTATCTATCTATCTATCTATTATGTCTATTTATTCGACGCAATGTGTTTAGGTCGATCGACTTTCCTTAGAGATCTCTTAAGTAAGTTCCTCTTCAACACCACCTCCCCCTCTTCCTTCTATCTATCTATCTATCTATCTATCTATCTTTCTATCTATCTATCTATCTATTCTGTCTATTTATTCGACGCAATGTGTTTAGGTCGATCGACTTTCCTTTGGGATCGCTCAAGTAAAAATTTTCCTCTTCAACACCTACTGCCCCTCTCTTCCTTCTATCTATCTATCTATCTATCTATCTATCTATCTATCTATCTATCTATCTATTTATCTATCCATTCTGTCTCTTTATTCGACCCAAGGTGTTTCGATCGATCGATTTTCCTAAGAGATCTCGGTGTTTAGTTTGGCCTTAGCCCTGGAACGACTGGTATGCCTGCCACAAATCTATTTGTTTTGCAAGTATGCTAAGACAGGTAAGCCCGATTTGCTTAGGGTTGATCGCTGCTGTTGGATACCTGCGAATACACAAACATACACACAAACACACTTACACATACACACACACACACTTATGTATACGTAATATTTATTTATATTTGCGTGTGCGGGCAATGTATGTCGCAGTTCTCTAGCAGCGAGAGAGAGAGAGAGAGAGAGAGAGAGACCTTTATACTGCAATGACAATGATTAACTTTACATTTACCATTATATATATTATATTATATATATATATATATATATATATATATATATATATATATATATATATATATATATATATATAGACAGAGAGAGAGAGAGAGAGAGAGAGAGAGAGAGAGAGAGACCTTTACACTGCAATGACAATGATTAACTTTACATTCATCATTATTTATATATATATATATATATATATATATATATATATATATATATATATACAGATAAATAGATAGATAGGTAGATCGATGGATGGATATATGTGTGCGTGTATGTGTGTTTACAGACGGGCGGGCTACGCTACGTAAATACTGCGCCAAGTGTGAAAATTCCCTGAATTGCGCGGTACATAATTAAAACTTTTCCTCTTGTAAGAGTTTTGTCAATCACTTCTTTCGCAGTTACCTCTCTTGTAAAACTTCCGTTTGATCTGACCGCTCGAGGAAGTCAAATACGCGGAGCTTAGTAGTTCTGCTGAAAAACAACGTATCTTTCCATTAAACATTCTTTCCAAAACTTTTCTAATTGGAATAATAACTTTAAGTGCCTTTCAGTTCGCTGTAATGTAAAAGGAAACTGTTGAGATGGCTTTGTCTGTCCGTCGGCACTTTTGTTGTCCGCACTTTTTCTATCCGCGCTTTTTCTGTCCCCCCTCAGATCTTAAAAACTACTGAGGCTAACGGTTGCATTTTGCTATGTTGATCATCCACCCTCCAATCATCAAACTTATCAAATTGCAGCCCTCTAGCGTCAGTAGTTTTTATTTGATTTAAGATTAAAACTAGCCATGATCGTGCGTCTGGCACCATTATAGATGCCAACAACACAGGCCACCACCGGGTCACGGCTGAGTTTCATATAGCATTGTACACTGTACAGAAAACTCGATTGCTCTTCGGTGCATTTTTTACCCGTTTATTAGTCTATCCTTTTCACCACCTAATGTTGTACTGTATAACCATTGCCAAATCATTAACAGTGGGGTAAACTACACAATAATATTTTCCACATTATCTGCTATTTTATGAATACTGTCATATAATTAAGTGCGGTAAACTGTGCAACAATATTTCCCATGCAACCTTTTTTATTTAAATTTGTTGTCACTTTAATTTTCATAATATTTCTTGAATAATTATTTTCTCATTCTAATCTTCATACTATTTCTTGAATAATTATTATCTACCTTTAATATCGTGACAGAAACAATAAAAAGCCGATTTTCTGTCCAGTCTGAGTCGTTCAGTCTGAAGTCGGCGCCTGTTCGACGAATTCTGTCTGGCTTTCTTGGAAGCAATCAAAGAAGCCTTACGAAATGCTTTCGTAAGGTCACAAACCTGCTTTGTGTAAAGATGTTTCTGTAGACTAGCAACAAAATCCATTAGTCTCAAGTCACTAACTCTTGGCAACAGAGACAGTGGCTCCTGAAGTTGTTGTCAACGGTAGTTTATTAATTATGGTAGCAATTGACGCTCCTTAATCTTAAAGAAGTAACTGACGCTCCTTAATCTTCAAGAAGCAATTAACGCTCTTTAATCTTAAAGAAGCAATTAACGCTCTTTAATCTTCAAGAAGTAATTAACTCTTCTTAATCTTAAAGAAGCAATTAACGTTCCTTAATCTTAAAGAAGCAATTAACGCTCCTTAATCTTAAAGAAGCAATTAACGCTCTTTAATTTTCAAGAAACAGTTAAAGCTCCTTAATCCTTAATCTTAAGTAAGCAATTAACGCTCCTAAATCTTAAAGAAGCAATTAAAGCTCCTTAATCTTAAATAAGCAATTAATGCTCCTTAATCTTAAATAAGCAATTAATGCTCCTTAATCTTAAAGAAGCAATTAACGCTCCTGAATCTTAAAGAAGCAATTAAAGTTCCTTAATCTTAAAGAAGCAATTAAAGTTCCTTAATCTTAAAGAAGCAATTACCGCTCCTAAATCTTAAAAAGCAATTAACGCTCCTAAATCTTAAAGAAGCAATTAACGCTCCTAAATCTTATAGAAGCAATTAAAGCTCCTTAATCTTAAAGAGGCCTGTAGAATAAAAGTCGTTTTTTCACAACTACTACCAGTTTACTATTTATTAGTCCGTTCATTATCGCATCATTATCTTCATTAGCATTAACGCAATATATTCTGTTTATTTATATATTATAAGCATTATTACCTTAACTGAGTCATTAATTATTTCGTGAACATAAGGACTGTTGTCATGGCTCGAAATTCCAACTAGATTTTATTCATCAATGCAATCCATACAACGACTAAGGATCATTTAATTTTTTTTTGTATTATTATTACTTATTTATAAAATTTATATTTTTGTATTATTATTACTTATTTATAAATATTTATAACCTATTCTTCAGGAAGGTCTTAATATTTGTTTTAGTTCGTGATGTACACGAAATGAACAGAGAAGTTCATTTTAACCATGTACGGTACAGGATACTGAAGCTCACGCTGCAATGTGCTACAAGTTTAACTCGAGATCATCTCTCTTGGTTGTACAGGTCTTCGATCTTTGTCCTAGATTCCTTATCGTGCTGGGGAGAGCAAAACACAAGGGATCGGTTCCTGCTGGTTGGTTCTGATTAGATAAGGATGTCATGGGGGCGAGGGAGTGATGTCTGGGATGGAATGTTTTATTAACATCCTTAATTTATAATTATTTATATGAATATTTTTTTTTATTTATATTTTGATGCTACAAAAGGCTACGTTATTTTGATGGTATGGCATCCTTCAGCAAAGTTTTTTAGTGGTTGATCGAACTAAATATTAAGGTGTTTGTAAAAATCTTCATTGAGAGTATTTTTCAACTAGATGGAGTTATGGTCATCCAAGCACACACACACACACACACACAGACCATTATTATATATATATATATATATATATATATATATATATATATATATATATATATATATATATATATATATATATATATATATATATATATATATATATATATATATATATATATATATATATATATATATATATATACATATATATATATATATATATATATATATATATATATATATATATATATATATATATAAATATATAAATATATAAATATTATATATATATATATATATATATATATATATATATATATATATATATATATATATATATATATATATATATATATACATATACGCACACAAGGCAAGGTGCCAATTAACCGTTTCTTTAAGACGTATCAATTATCACTCATTGCTCTGGAGGAACTATATCTCATTTCTCATTTCATTACCCCACTTCGTCAATATGACGGGTGTCATAATTTGCCCGGAAATACAAAGCAATAATTTGTCGTTTGCGGGACACCCGCGCGAGGAACTGACATCTCACACGTTCACGCAATTCCAGATGACATTGTCAATCAAGAAGACACGATCTTTACTGTCATTAAAAGGACAAAAGGCAATCATCGATTGGCAATGAGTTCTGGTCTCCACCATCGGTCGGAACTGCTTCCATTTGGGGCAAATGTTTGGTTCGTAGTGAGAATAGGATTTGAGCTGGGGCCAGTAACTCGTAGGTTACATCTGAAAATTTGGTTTGAGAGGGAGCAAGATTGGCTGACATTATAAGTAATGGTTAAACAAAGACAGTAATGGTCAGAAAATATACACTTACACATGTATGTGTATGTATGTGTATATATATACATATAAGTATATATAAATATACTTTTATTATTATGTATATATATATATATATATATATATATATATATATATATATATAGAGAGAGAGAGAGAGAGAGAGAGAGAGAGAGAGAGAGAGAGAGAGAGAGAGAGATTCGTTAAAAAAGGTCATAAACATGAATAGCATAAACGATGTGTACACTGATATAAAGATAAAGTACCGTAAAAAACTCACTACTGACTATCACTGACCCTTCTCACCCATGTCTCTCTCTCTCTCTCTCTCTCTCTCTCTCTCTCTCTCTCTCTCTCTCTCTCACACACACACACATACACAAACACGCACACACACAAACACAGACACTCACTTACTTTCAGGAAGTGAAATTCAGTCGCCCTCCCGTTCCATGCATATCGTGATCCAAACTTGTAAAGTGTCTCGTTAATTGGAGAGGTGTGATGTAAACTTGTAATGTGTCTCTTTAATTGGAGACGTTCAAGAAAGGACACTGGACTTGCCCCCATTAGGCTAATCACTAGGTGTTAGGACCACCTATTCTTCCTCTGTGCCCTCTCGGCACTTTTTTGTGAAAGGGATGAATCATTGTTTAGGTTTTTATAGAGTTTTTATGTAAGCCTTTTTAGCCACTTGAAATTTGGAAGGGGTTTTCATCTTTTTTTTTTAAATTCAAATTTTTAGTCACTTTTAAAAATTAACCGAATTTTTTATCATTTTTAAAATGTGAAATTTAAGACAGCTGGACATTTTTAGCGTCTTTGAAATATCAGCAGGAATATTTCTCAGTATTTTCCACTTAACAAGTGACTGCAAAGCGACAAAGAATAATTACGCATGGTACCAAAATCATAAAATGCCGTCATCCACTTTGTATGGTAAAGGATAACAAGCTCTTGACAGCCTACGAATAAGGTCTAGTTTCCCCTCTTACTCGACACATCTGTTGCCATTCAGAAATCGGGGTAACAGCCCTGTGTCGCATGCTCATTCACACACGCACTAAGCTTAAAAGTGATAAATGAGAGATAAGGCTGATAATTACCATCATTTTGATTAATGAAGACGAAACCCCTTTGCCATTATGTACAATTTCCCCCCATCCTCCTTTCCCCCCTTCTTGGAACATAAAATAGAGGATTGACCATAAAAAAGGAGGGAAAATTTTCGACTAAAGAGAAAATGGTTAATGAATCATGCCTTAATAGTTACTGCTGTTCTCAGAACTTCAGACGGAATTCTGAATGAGCACCTGTACCACTGATTTATGTACACTCATTAAACAAACATTGCTTTTATCCTTCTTTTCCCTTCCGTGGTCCATTGCAATCTTTTCCTTCCGAATTTCTTGAAGGGTTTAAGTAATTTTCTTCCTCTTTTTTTTTTTTTTTATTTTCGTTTTATTTTTCCTTGGTTTTCTTTTTAGTTTTGGTTACTGTTTGTTTTGGCACTGATGTTTCAGCTGGGACTCTCTCTCTCTCTCTCTCTCTCTCTCTCTCTCTCTCTCTCTCTCTCTCTCTCTCTCTCTCTCTTTCTTGCTGTAGAATATCATCTTTTCCCTGTTATTTTTTCTTGAAATTTTCAGCAATTATTCCTTTTTTTTGTTATTCTGATTTGGTTTATCAACATTTACAAGGTTTGATCATTTTTTCTACTGATATTTCAGCTGAAAATATCTGTCTTTCGTCCATTACCTCTCTCTCTCTCTCTCTCTCTCTCTCTCTCTCTCTCTCTCTCTCTCTCTCTCTCTCTCTCTCTGAATAATATTTGTTAATCGAATTCCGTTTCCCCTCAATTTTACCAACTTCTGTTCATCGTTTCAACTGAGAAATCTCTCTCTCTCTCTCTCTCTCTCTCTCTCTCTCTCTCTCTCTCTCTCTCTCTCTCTCCTCTCTCTCCTCTCCTCCTCCTCCTCCTCCTCCTCCTCCTCCTCCTCCTCCTCCTCCTCCTCCTCCCCAACAATATCTTCCAAGCAGTTTGCTTGCATTGGTCCTCCCCCCGGAATCGTTATATTGATTTTATGCGCGACAGACCAATGCCTTCTATTATCAACAACGTAGCGAGTTTACGCGATCTGCATTGTCTGCATTTCGCTGAGAACAACACCACAGTCATAGTTAATCCCTTGTCTGGTGGGAGAGATCTGGCAACGCTGCCAAGGTGGGTTTGTTCTCCTCGACACTTTCAGAGAGTCTGAGCTTCAGTTTTCGTACTCCTTGGGAGGTGGGAGTTTTGGCATCTGATTCCTATTTTTTTCTTTTATTTGTTGTTGTTGAGTTGGGTTTCGATTATTTGAGAACGGGAATGGGATGTGAAATGTAGCTTTCTCTCTCTCTCTCTCTCTCTCTCTCTCTCTCTCTCTCTCTCTCTCTCTCTCTCTCTCTCCGGTAAACATAAAATAAAAAAGGAAAAATTCTCTCTCTCTCTCTCTCTCTCTCTCTCTCTCTCTCTCTCTCTCTCTCTCTCTCTCTCTCTCTGGTAAACGGAAAATGAAAAAAGAAAAGAAGTGATAAAGAAAGTTGTTACACATGCAAGTTGAACCCTCTTCTTATTGAAAATGCAATCCGACTTAAAAACTACTAAATAGCTGAGGTGTCGATAGTGGTATTTAGATCTTCAAAGAAACGTGAAATTTGCAAAAGGATTTTTTTTATACAATGAGGATCAAGATTTTATTCAGAATCTGGTTGACCATGAAGTCATTATATCTTCTCTTCTTCGTTCGTTATATAATAATAATAATAATAATAATAATAATAATAATAATAATAATAATAATAATAATAATAATACTTTTTTTATTCGTTGCCTGTTGGGTTTTAGTTTTCTGTAAAAGAAAACTATTGTGCCGGCTTTGTCTGCCCGTCCTCACTTTTTCTGTCCTTCCTCAGATCTTAAACACTACTGAAGCTAGAGGGCTGCAAATTGGTATGTTGATCATCCACCCTTCAATCATCAAACATACCAAATTGCAGCCCTCTACCCACCGTAGTTTTTATTTTATTTAAGGTTAAAGTTATACCCCCGTAGTTTTTATTTTATTTAAGGAAAAAGTTATACCCCCCGTAGTGTTTATTTTATTTAAGGTTAAAGTTAGCCATAATCGTACTTCTGACAACAATATGGGATAGGCCACCATCGGGCCGTGGTTAAAGTTTCATGGGCCGCTGCTCATACAGCATTATACCGAGACCACCGAAAGATAGATCCACTTTCGGTAGCCTTGATTGTAAGGGAATGTACAGAAAACTCGATTGCGCCGAAGAAACTTCGGCGCATTTTTTACTTGTTTTATCCTGCAAGTAGAATCTAGTTAGCTTGATTTTTAACATCAGCTTCTCTGTTTATTTATCTATCTTTCTATTATGTTTTTCCTTTATCAGCTTCTTACTTCCATAACTCTGCAAAATTATAAGATTACTTTGAATATCCTTGCGCCCGTAAATAATTTGCATTTCACACACTAAAGTTTCTTGTTGAGACTAATTTATATTTCTCACTTCAGTGAGATCAGCATTAATGAATCGTATTATAAATATAAAGTATAAATGACCCGAACCAAAGCATATATGAAAACTGTGCATATTTCCTACCTTTCTGAAAAGCTTTGTTAAGCATCGTTTTGCTTTTCATTATTCGCCCTCTTAAATCAATCACCCGCTCTTAATATCCTTTTTCTGTTATCAGGTTTCTGACTGCTTTCCCTTCCTTCGTCCTCAATTAAAACTTCAACAGAATTTATAAACACTTATCCCTTATAAATCGTTATAATCTAAAGCGAGTTAATGACAGCCATTGTTTTACTCGGAACGTTAATATTTATCATGCAAATCATAGGTAGTATTAAGCTCTAAAATATTAATGAAAGTAATACATTTTGAACTTTAAGGGCACCGCTCGTCGTGCAAAGCACGAGATTTCATTTTTGACATCTTGATTAAAAGTTCTTCATCAAGAAAAGCTCTCTCTCTCTCTCTCTCTCTCTCTCTCTCTCTCTCTCTCTCTCTCTCTCTCTCTCTCTCTCTCTCATAAGAAGGAAATTTTCAGGCTGCAAAAGACATCTAGACTACCAAATTTAGGCTCTTTCTCTCTCTCTCTCTCTCTCTCTCTCTCTCTCTCTCTCTCTCTCTCTCTCTCTCTCATAAGAAGGAAATTTTCAGGCTGCAAAAAATATCCAGTCTGCCAAGTCTATCTCTCTCTCTCTCTCTCATAAGAAGGAAATTTTCAGGCTGCAAAAAGACATCTAGACTACCGATTTTTAGCTCTCTCTCTCTCTCTCTCTCTCTCTCTCTCTCTCTCTCTCTCTCTCTCTCTCTCTCTCTCTCTCTCTCTCTCTCTCTCTCTCATAAGAAAGAAATCTTCAGGTAGCAAAAGATATCCAGACCGCCAAGTTTCTCTCTCTCTCTCTCTCTCTCTCTCTCTCTCTCTCTCTCTCTCTCTCTCTCTCTCTCATAAGAAAGAAATCTTCAGGTAGCAAAAGATATCCAGACCGCCAAGTTTCTCTCTCTCTCTCTCTCTCTCTCTCTCTCTCTCTCTCTCTCTCTCTCTCTCTCATCACGATTTTTTCCTTCCCAGTTAGAATGAACTTTGGAAGCTTCAGGGTGGTATAAGTTAAAACTCCCTCATCATACATAATGAGATTGCCTACCTGTACAGCTCCCATGAAACATGGGAATGAGGATAAAGACTAATTAAAAAAAAAGGAGATAGGAGGGATATCAACAGCATACTTTTAACCGGAAGAAAATTTGGCGATCTAGGTAATACATCTTTAAAACATATCGACTGTTTATTCAATATATTACATAACAAATATCATCTTTATTGCTAATTTTAAATTTACTTACATTTTTTTATAAAAAAATATAAACAAAAACTAAAATAACTAAAACAGAAAAGTGAAAATTACAAAAATGAAAAATAGAAATAATGAAAAAATAAAAACAATAAAATTAGTAACGATAAAATGAAACCAAAAATGATAAAAATAGCAATGATACAATGAAAAAATAATAAAATGAAAAACAGTAAAAATATGAAAAATATAAAAATATGAAAGACATAAATAACTCCCAAGTCTTCAAGGAATTACTTCATTAATAATAAGTAAAACAATATTTAAACTTGAAGATTGTAAGGATGAATAAATATAAAAAAGAACATGAAAAGGGCAAATTAAAAACAAAATAAAAGGCAAATAGCAGACTGTGCTCCCGGACATTTTTAAAACAACACGAAGTTTTCAACCACGCAGAGGAGAGTTCGCGAAGTTATGGAATAAGAGTTTTTGAAAGGAAGAAGGGGAGAATTCTTTTCTTATTAATTACTAAATTCTAGCTACGGAGTCTTTGTGATTCATTCCTGAGAGAAGAGGGCTGAAAGGCGCCATGCAAAATTCTCTCATACATTTTTTTTTAAGTTGGAGAGAATAATTACCTGAATGAGTCTTTAAAAGTTATAATGCATGACTTGACGAAGATGGCGGTAATGGTTTTTGTCGTCGCTTTTATAAAAATCTGAAGGAAAATCTTTTTTTTTTTTTATCTCTCGTTTAGTACAGACGCTTCGTACGTTACGCCAATGGGAAGTGAAAATTTGACTTTTACAGGAAAACTTTCTACCTGTTCTAAAGAAAGTGTTTCAAGTTTTACGGAGTGTTGTATAATTCTCTGTGCAAAGAATACAGGTGAATTAATCAAGTTTTAAAAGTCATCAGGTTTTAGAAAAATATGAATAAATTTTTTTTTTATCTCGCGTTAGTACAGATGCTTCATACGTTATGTAAATAGCAGACGAAAGTTTGACTTACAGTGTAAAACTTACTTTCTTTCTTTTCTAAAGAAAGTGGTTTGAGTTTTACGGAAACTGGAAACTTGTGTGTGCAGTGTTAATATAGATGAAGTAATAAGATTAGAAAAGTCATCAGCCTTGTCATTATTTATCATAAAAAAACATATGTAGGTTGTTAATTCTTTTATTATTATAACATTTTGTCTTCGTATATTTACCACATTAGACAGTCAGGGATTAAGTGATTGAATTAAATATACAATTTAGGCCAAAGGCCAAGCACTGGGACCAATGAGGTCATTCAGCGCCGAAACGGAAGCTGACAGTAAAAGGTTTGAAAGGTGTAACAGGAGGAAAACCTCGCAGTTGCACTATGAATCAAGTGCCAGGGGAGGATGGAAAAATAAGGTGGAAGAAAGCGAATATGAAAGAAGGTACAGTAAAAGGAACGAAAGGAGTTGCAGCTAGGGGCCGAAGGCACGCTGCAAAGAACCTTAAGTAATGCCTACAATGTACCGCATGAGGTGCACGGACGGCCCTAACCACCCGCCCCCATGGGGATTAAGTTATTTTTTATCACCTGGCGTCACATTTAACTGGGTTGCTGACACCAACTGTCTGCAAGACAACCACCCTTATTAACTGATACCTTTTTAATGCTAATTTCAAATAACTGTTCTGAAAGAGTAAACATTTCCTAATTCTGAAGTCACTGGTAATGATCTAAAATGAACTAAGAATTCTGAATCGATTGTTAGTGCTTCAATATTCATCCTTTTCCTCACTAACTGCCCCCGCAACACACACACACACACAAAAGAACTCAGTGGCTACACAGTTTAAAACACGGCACACTGCAGAACCACTACTGATGTATTCCAGGGGTTCTCAAACTGGGGGGGTAATCACCCCCGTCGGGGGTAATGAGGCCGTTTCTGAGTCTAACGAGGCACTTTAATTCCAATTTGTAATGAAAGGAACAATGTTATAATTTTAATTTTTTTGCCAAAGGAATCATGTCTAAAATTTATATTCTTTATTTCTTACGACTTCAGTAAAAGTAAAAGTAATTTCTTACATATAAAACGCATTCTAGTATTTTTCATTCCTTTATATTATAACATCACATAACTGAGGAGGAAAGTGGGGTAACGAAACCGAAAAATTTGAGAACCACTGATGTACTCACATCTCTAAGGTGCTACCTTTACTTACAAGAGCTGACTGTGGAATGAAAAGTCCAATTTAAAAAACTATCCTAAATCTTTGATGTTCTAAAGGAAATTTAGAGAGACTCCTATGTTGCAAAAGCATTGACATCCCTATAATTATTAATCCCGTCACCTATCTTCTGGTTATAACTGAGGAGTGTTGAACATGACGCAAATAACATTTTTGCTAGGTGTTAAGAATAATCAACTTAATTAGAACTCAAACATCTTCATTATAATTTATGGTGCCGGTCTCTTTAATGAACACGCATTCGTAGAGAAGAAGATTGCCCACGTATCCAGTTCGCTACGACTGTATATTGTTTTGTTTTTTTTTTTTTATCCCAACAATTAAAAACAAGAATAAAATTTACGAGCAACGTTAGCCTTAGTAACACGATAACATAGCGGGCGTAAAATTCGTACGTGAAATTCGTATTAGCAGCATTCTTCGGGGATGTGATGAAGCACTGAAGTATCTCGGCACAGCAAATATAACGGCATGGATAAAATACTGCTTCCTCGAGTAAGTAAGTTTGATCTCAATTTATGAGATACGTCGTGGCTTCCTCATTCTTGGGGTTTGAGTTCCATTCCTTCAGGATAAACTCAAAAGCATTGTTTTTCTTATTTATTGTCTTAAATTTTTCTCAGTTAATTTTAATCGATCTTATTTATGATCATCAGTTACATAAAGTTAGAATCATTCGTATTTATTACTTTTCTCTTGTATTTTATTCTGTTTTCTCTTTCTATACGGGTAATTAACTTTGTGGGAGTTTGCTTGGTAAGTCCACGGCTTTTCTGCTTGTTCCAAGAAGAAGAAGAAGAAGAAGAAGAAGAAGAAGAAGAAGACGAAGAAGAAGAAGAAGAAGAAGAAGGAGCAGGAGCTGGAGCAGAAGGAAGAAGAGGAGGAGGAGGAGAAATATAAAGAAATTTACGTTTAAATCAGAGAAAATGAACACTGTCCTTGCAGCAGATAATGTAACTGTATTTTCCACCTGAAGTACACATCTAGCCAAGTTTGTAACCAAGAACTGTTAGCTGTTGCTCTAATCCCTTATTTATTTACATATTCCTTTCGTGAAATATTTAGTCAGAATTGAAAAAATAAAGTCTTTCACTTTGTAACGAGACCCAAGATTCTTTCCTGATTCGTTCACCAGCCGAGCTTGGCCCTTTGTACTTACGGAGGAGAGAAATTAATGTCTGAAATAAAGCAATATGTATTATGGCTTTCGCTTTTATTTAGTTTTCGCTTCAGGTAATTTTATTTTCTCGTATAATGATTTCGCAGTCTAAACGGAAATCACGTTTATTCGCTTGATTTAATTAACAAACGGCGAGAAAAAAAAGATAAACCAAGTTATAACTTTAGTTTTCCGCATGTATTTAATCGTCTTTCGTCTGTGTCTTGATAGCAAAAATCATCTATGCTAAAACTGAATATTTGCCAAATGTAAATAAGTCTAAATATCTACGGGAACAATTTTATATTTTTTAAAAAGTCTTTTAATCATCGTGTTCTAATGAGTCAAAATATATTAAACAAATTACACTACATATAATGAATATAGATATTTGTCTTTTTTTAAGGGGGTACGGGGAGGCTTTCCACTCGTGCTATTATTTGTTTCAAAAATAAAATCATGCATGAATCATTTTCCCCGATGAAAAGGCACTCCACGTGCTGTTTACTTGTGCAAGACAGCAGTCAGTAAAGATTCGTGAATAAATTATGGAATAATAATTTCCATGATAATTATGTGAATCAATCATTCATACTGAAAGTTCATCAGAGGTCACGGAAGCTTACAGGTTTCTTTTAGATTACATAATCACAGGGACAATCTCTCTCTCTCTCTCTCTCTCTCTCTCTCTCTCTCTCTCTCTCTCTCTCTCTCTCTCTCTCTCTCTAATATCCTTTTTCTCTTGGGATTAGTTATGATATACTGCCACTAATAACCCCATAATTTCCTTAGAAATATT
>NC_089767.1:23822008-23844508 GCF_040412425.1 Macrobrachium rosenbergii | reverse complement strand
TCAAAGCAAAACTCAAAGTAAAACCCAAAGCATTACTCAAACAAAACTCAAAGCAAAACTCAAACAAGACCTAAAGCAAAACCCAAAGCAAAACTCAACTAAAACTCAAAGTAAAACTCAAAGCAAAACTCAAAGCAAAACTCAAACTAAAACCCAAAGCAATACTCAAACAAAACTCAAAGCAAAACTCAAACAAGACCTAAAGCAAAACCCAAAGCAAAACTCAACCAAAACTCAAAAGCAAAACTCAAAGTAAAACCCAAAGCAAAACTCAAAGCAAAACTCAAAGCAAAACCCAAAGCAAAACTCCTCTGTGTTGTAGAGGAAAATATTAAAACATTCAACACTAGAGGCTTATTAAAGGGGACACCTCGTCATCTCCATCTACCTGAGACGAAACCTCGCCACTGAGTATGAATGGACTGGTTTGTTTACATTTTCAAAGACTCCCTCATCTCACTCATTATCATTTCATTTAGGCCCTTTGTATTGTGATCAGAGCTGTATTAGTATTGCTGATTATAAAGGGAGACCAGACGCAGTGATTGGGTTCCTAAAATTGCCTATACGAACTGAATGATTTTAGAAGTACTTAATTCCTTTTACAGCACTTCCGGTATTTTCTAATATAATCGTATAACGTTCTTATGAGAGAGAGAGAGAGAGAGAGAGAGAGAGAGAGAGAGAGAGAGAGAGAGAGAGAGAGAGAGAGAGATGGGAGCTATAGAACAAGAATAAAGTGCGTAGATCCTACAGAAAATAGATCAGTGTTACCAATTCACGTTCAAATAAAAAAACGCTTAGTGTATTGTACTGTAAACTTTTTTCATTCTACTGGATAGAGGTAGTAAAAAAGAGTTGTCATTATTTGAACGCCAGAAGTGTGAAATACTTGCATATTTAAAATAAACGCCGTAAAAGAATTCCTATCAAATAGTAACTAACTTTAAAAATGTTATCTTTGTGATAAAAAAGTGATCTTACAATCAAGTACTGCCAAAAATAAAAATGAAAAATATAAAACTTTTCCTCACGCAAAAATCTCATACCAAAATCAACTTCAACCAGTATTTTCTGCGCAGCCATTCCCTTCTCTAACAGGAGAAAGGTTTTCAGCAAAGTGAAACCTTCCTAAAAAGAGAAAATTAAATAAACGAAACGATTCTTTACACGACGATTGTCACGCCTTCCTCTAATAACGGCCCGTCAGAAAGCTCTCGTCCACAGACATGACAATAAATGCTCAGGACTTTTGATGTCAAAGTCGCCATTGTTGGTTATATGTTTTCCAAGGCTGGGTATCGGAAACAATACATTTTTCTAGTTTATATTTTCATAACAAAATGGAAAGAATACCAACCGTCTTTATTGTAGCGTGCTTAGTTTGTTGCGACATCCTCTCTCTCTCTCTCTCTCTCTCTCTCTCTCTCTCTCTCTCTCTCTCTCTCTCTCTCTCTCTCTCTCTCCCGTTGGTCTTTCAACATGTGGGCATGGAGAAGGTACCTCCAGTGAAAGCGATATTGTTGTGGTTGTTATCAATATATATATATATATATATATATATATATATATATATATATATATATATATATATATATATAAGAAGGTGAGTGAAAACCAGGACTTTGAACAAGTACTTTCGTAGTTTACTCTACATTTTCAAGTTGAAATGTAGAATAAACTACGTAAGTACGTGTTCAAAGTCCCGTTGTAACCCACCTTCTTAAGTGGATTTTGTGATATTCTCAAGAACGCATTCCTTCGTACTGCATTGGACATATATATATATATATATATATATATATATATATATATATATATATATATATATATATATATATATATATATATATATATATATATATATATACTTTATTTATTGATAACAACTACAACATATATATATATATATAAGTATACATGTATAAATACATATATACAGTATATATATATATATATATATATATATATATATATATATATATATATATATATATATATATACATACATACATACGTACATACATCTCCAACCATACTTCGTCTTTATAAAGGAAGTGGCTCGGAAGGAGCAGCTATATACAAGTGTGGCTTTGAAAAAAGCGTCTCGCTTTTCCAGCGAACCAAATAAAAAAATTTTTTTTCTTTTTGCTCGCACTCTGTAACTGAGAGACAGAGAAAAAGGCACAGGTTTAAAAGAATCTGTTCAAAGAAAAGCAAAAGTAAGCGGCTTTTCTTAGTCTCAGTAATTCGGGGCGAGTTAATGTGGAAGGGAGATATAGGAAAACCGTATGACCCACGATATTGTCGCGAGAATGGTCTATAAATAGCCCGCAAGGATTTACCCAAAGCACAACGCCTTGATAACAATGGAAGTGTTGACTATAAACAGTATAGTAAGGTTGCAGAAGCACACCTTGCACGCTGCGAGGTGCGTTTGCTTGTTTGTAGGAGCCTACGCGCTTAGTAGATTTGGTAAATGTGCAAGCAAAATTTAGGTGACAATTTCCATAATGAAGCTGTAGTTACTACTGTACTCTATGTTGCGAACAGATATCGATACTACAATGAATGTAATACGGTCCCATTCATAAAACGGATAGAGTAAAAGATATTGTAAAATTCCAATAACAGTAAACGTTCCTAAATTCCAATAACAGTAAACGTTCCTAATTTCCAATAACAGTAAACGTTCCTAAAGTCCAATAACAATAAATGTTCCTAACTGACAAGCCAAGAGCAAATGGATAGATTAATATAAAAATATTGTCTTTGCATTTGCTCTGTTTGTTTTTCTCTAGAATTTGACTTTATCAGAGGAGTAATATTCGGATTTGCTCAGAGAAAGGTAATGAGAAAAATTTTATTTGCCTCTCAAATATCTAATGTCAGTGACGCGTTGCACCGCCCCCTCCCAGACTCTGCTCCTCCCCTCCCCCCCCCACAAAAAAAAAAAAAAAAAAAAAAAAAAACAGGAAACCCTACATGAGGTTTGATGACAGTACAAATCTTAGAGCAAAGTAGTGACCATCTCTAATTTGTATTATTAGTGTTTGACTATCGGAGTTATATAAGTATTAAATATGAGTACAGAAAATGTACACAGACACATATTAAGAACTATAAGTGAACTTGATCTATGCAAAAAGACAAAGACGAAATGGGACTTCACCTTCAGGCGATATGTGTTATGTAATATTTCTTCAGGAATTTCCAGAATTTTTCATAAGTTTCAGGAGCATCTGGTGTTACTTCCCACGCACGATAACAGTTCAAGAAAAATGTTCTTCCTACATAATGCAACCGGATATATTTTACCTGATGTTCTCATTCATATTATTTTTTCACTGGATATTTCTCATAAGCTTTATACTGAGTCGTGAAATGTCATGAATTCCCTTGTTGATACTGAGAAAATTGCGTTCCTCTTCTTATATATTTATCTTTATACCAGTTATTTAACAGTTTATATAATATATATATATATATATATATATATATATATATATATATATATATATATGAATATATATATATATATATATATATATATATATATATATATATATATATATATATATATATATGTGTGTGTGTGTGTATATAAATGGATGTATGTATGTGTATGTGTGTATGTTCCACATACACTCTGAAAAGCACTGAGCAATTTCAACCAAACTTCGTCTACATATGACTTACTACCTCGAAAAGAACACTGTGGGGGTAAGACATCACTATCCCCAAGGGGCACCAAAGTGGATGGGGGTGGAAGGTCTTTCTGGAAACGCGCTGGTTCTACCAGTGAAATGGGGCTGGTTATGCCCGTAGACTTAGTAACTTTACGAATTTATCATACCTAATTTCTGTATAAATATAACTTACTATCTGGAAAAGAATACTGTGGGGGTAAGACATCTATGGCACCAAAGGGGGTGGGGGTTGGGAAGGGGGTGAGAGAGAGAGAGAGAGAGAGAGAGAGAGAGAGAGAGAGAGAGAGAGAGAGAGAGAGAGAGAGAATATCGGTTATCATTCAGAGTTTTCCCGGCAGCGCCGAGTTGTCCGCTAGTAGTATATATATATATAAATATATATATATATATATATATATATATATATATATATATATATATATATATATATACATATACATATACATATATATATATATATACACACATACATACATACATATCTATACATGTATACATTCCCTTCATATTTCCGCATTTACTAACGCGTCAGGTGTGAATAGCTAATAAAAACAACCTGGATATAAATAAAGTTTATAAACAAACAGACATATATAATTTTTCACAGACTTTTTAAAAGTACTATTTAGTTGTCCAGAATTGGGAAACGTTCCCTCGTCATCTATTGGGATCCTTTTCACCTTTGTCCCTTCTTGTTTATGGGTCTCGTAATTGCCCTTTATTTGTTTTATTGCCCTCTATTGCGTATTGTAACGTTTAAGTTTCCCGTCTGCTCCGGTTATTTCTTTTTGTTTGTTTATTTTTTTCTTGTCTTTCTGTTTGTCATTGCAGTCCCCTTAATTTGCGTAACTGTGTTTTTCCCTCTTTGTTTGACAATGAGTGATCCATTTTCCATCTTTTTATTCTTTTTTCATGATTCGTCATAGTCTATTTGTTTTTAGGCTATACTTTCCGGTTATTCTTCATGCTTTGCATAATATTTGCTTTATTCAACATTAATTTTATCAATAAGTCTCGTGTGATGTTATGTTTATTTTTCTTCATGTTTATTTTGACGAAATATTCTCTTTCTCAAGATGATTGAAATCTCAACAAACTCCATCTTTCCTAAAAAAGTTATGACTCCTGAGAATAATTTTAATCATTATACGTTCTTAAGCTTTCGGACCGTTGTAAAACGGCCTTAAATTAAGACATTTCCTTTCTAGCTAAATGATATGGGAAACAATTCGGTGATAATTGTGAAGGCCCTTCAGGTCTTGCAATTTTACTCTAAACAACCTTGACAACAGGTACAAGTCATGCCTTGGTTTCACTGATTTTACAGATGCTTTTGGCTTAGTTAATGACGGTAGGCTGGCAATGGGCATTTTATAGAGAGCTTAATCTTTTTTCTCTTGCATATCCTATTATCTTCTGTAATTTCTTTCGTGTGAACATCATATTCTCTGGAGGCTTGAATTTCAATGGCCAATGGCCACCTGCAGGCCTGTTTCATATGAATGGGTTTCATCTCCTGAATATAATAATAATAATAATAATAATAATAATAATAATAATAATAATAATAATAATAATAATAATAATAATTACATTTGATCTTACTGTTTAGTTACTGACTCTTTCCTCATTACCTGGGAAACAAAGAAAGAAATGTTGTCCCTCACGATATGAAGCTTTCTAGGGCAAAAAAATATAACTAAGCCAAAAATACCCAACTCGCATAAGCCTAGGTCTCTAGGGTCTTATCACCAAGCACTCTCATCTAAGCACATTCAGAATCTTTTGCTTTTATGTATGATTTTACTGTTACACTATTCACTCTTAGCTCTTTGCCTAAAAAAACTAATAAAGAAATTATGCCTCTCATGCTATGGTGCTTTCGACGGAAAAGAAGTATAACTAAGCTTTACAGTACCCAGCTTGCTTAACCCCAGGACCTGAGCCTTATCCCAGAGTACTCTTATCTTATCTAAGAAACTTCAGAATCACTCAGTTGGGAAGACCACGAAAGATCTCTAGACCGGAAAAGAGGCAGAGAACGACCGTCGGAGGAAGGGTTAAAGGAAGGAATATTAGCATTTTTATGGAAGGTTTTATCTGTTCGGGACCAGCGGAAGAAAGAAGGTCCACTGGTCTGATTCGGCAACGTAAGCAACTTTTACTTATGTGCGTCTCTGTTCGATTACAAATGTTTTTTTTCTTCTTCTTCTTTTTGCCAGGATGGTGCGCAAATAAGATGTTGCCAAGTTTCTTTCCTATTATCTCCATACTCGGTAGTCATTTAATTTTTTTTTTACATAATCTTCATTAATCTTCTTTGACTAATGCCTTTCCATTCTTACCTCTCTGTTTTTTTTCTACTTATCATTGGTTTGTATTTTGTTATTTTTCGAACTTCATTTGATCGCCAGTGAATTTTTGTTTTCCTTTGGTTTAATTCCTGCAACAGCGCCTGCCGAGAACGTCATCTTTATTATTAATATTATTTCATATTTTCAATTATCATATTAAGTACATAAAATGCTAATGAAAAGGCACGAAGCTTTTTGTGTCCATAGATCACAGTACCTGCCAAGACCATAACAGTTATTTTAATAAATATTGCATAATTTCCATTATCGCGTTTCTTACATATAAATCTAAAAAAGGCATTAAGCCTTCTATATGCAATTATTCTCAAGTCTTCATTTTTATATTAGCAAATTCTATTCAGTTCCACAAATTTTTCGAAACCTCCTCCTGTCTTTAAATCCTCGTAAGTCAAAAAA
Organism: Macrobrachium rosenbergii; assembly: GCF_040412425.1. NCBI lineage: Eukaryota > Metazoa > Arthropoda > Malacostraca > Decapoda > Palaemonidae > Macrobrachium > Macrobrachium rosenbergii. Next base: position 23,838,027 of record NC_089767.1, on the reverse strand, counting down.
ATATACCTTCATAATCCTTCAGCCTCCTTTGTCATAGAGATATTTCACACCCTTTTGTTCCAGATATATCTGTGAATATTTTCTGTCATTTAGATGCTGAAGTTTCCATTGTCTTCGGGGTTATAAAACTCCCTTTTATTGTTACGAATACGAAAGGGAATTATTCTTTCACTTATTTTCTTTCGCCTTCCGTTCCAAAAAGCCGGAGCGAATTCTCTGTGAAGTTCTTGCCCTGCTGACGAAACAGCGAACGAATAGACCAAATACAGAGGAATTAAAGAGGATAGTCATGTGCTGGGCTCCAGGTTAATTCAGTTCCTTCGCTTATTCCCACTGTAGGATTAACACGTTAATTTTTGAGTACGTATAAGGAAGCTGAAGGGGGTTCGCCTATACAGTAGATATGTCGCATGGAATGGTTCTGATTTACATGTCGTGTTACATACGTACGTACATACATACTAATGTATATACAGATAATGATATATATATATATATATACAGATATATACACATGATATACATATATATATATATATTTGTGTGTGTGTATGTGTATGTGTAAGTGTGTGCGTGTGTACGTATGTAACACGCGTTACAAATCAGAGCCATTCCAATATACATGTCTAGAAGAGTTCCTTTAAAACACACCATTGTCTTACATCAAATCCTCCTTTAGAAGCAAGAGCATGATAGTCAGTATACTCGCTTTTGCCATAAAAGTAAAATTTGGTAAAAACTGAATAAGTAAAACATTAGAAATAAACACAATGTCAAGGATATAAAACTTTGTAAAATACGGGAAAATAACTATAAAGACAAGCAAACAACCGGAGACATGTCATTAAATAACTCTCGTCTTTCGCAGGCAGAGAGAAGTTTGAAAATCTCTTACTTATTCCAGTTCCATTCTCTCTCTCTCTCTCTCTCTCTCTCTCTCTCTCTCTCTCTCTCTCTCTCTCTCTCTCTCTCTCTCTCTCTCTCTCTCTCTCTCTCTCTCTCTCTTGTTTTCTGTGTCTTTCGCTTCCCCATAAGCAGAGAAAAAATCCCAAATGTGATGGACATCCACCCATTCGAATCATGCAGATGATGCTTCAATGCAAGCAGAGAAAAGAGTGAGGAAAGATTTCAAGGAATTTCTGCTGCTGAGAGCTCATCGCGGACGCCCGCCTACACCCCCACCCCATCCATCTCCCACAACCATCTCCACACTCCCCCTCCCATACCCGTTCCATTTGAATGGGAGGGCAGATATAGAAAAACAGAATGGCCATGACCTGAGTACAATGAGGTCCCATTCATTATTTTAGACATCTACGCCTTTAATTTCTATTGCTGGATTATTTATACTTTTCAGCGGGAATATTATTCCCCTAAATGCTTCATCAGATAGCCTACTTCAATACGCTGAATCCCTCTATATATAGTGAGATAAATCATACATCATAACCGTGATATTAACGATATCATATGCTACGTATTTTATCAATAATTAAGTTTCAGTTGCTAAGCGACAAGGGTATTGGATCGTCAAAAAATATAAAGAAATTATGATGTTCAGAAATAATGAACTAAACTAAAGAAACAATTACTACTGTGAAACAGCCTAAACAGTCTTTAAATGGCGCGTTTTTAGCTCTTGTGAATCCTCAGGTAATCTCAAAATAAGAAAGAGCAATAAAATGTTTCTACCATACTTTACTTTATATCAATAAAAACAAATGCGCCACACAATCAATCAATCAATCAATCTCTCTCTATATATATATATATATATATATATATATATATATATATATATATATATATATATATATATATATATATATATATATATATATATATATATATATATATATATATATATATATATATATATATATATATATATATATATATATATATATATATATATATATATATATATATATATATATGCGTGTATGTGTGCATTGTGTTTACCATATATATATAATATACCCCAGCGCCAAATCAAAGTCCTTCGTAAAGAAGGCATCGTGCTTACCCCATATAGAAAATGGGAAAAAAAGCACGTTAAAATGAAGAAGAAGAAATATATATATATATATATATATATATATATATATATATATATATATATGTACATAAAATATATATGTACATAAAATATATGTGTGTGTGTATTATACATACATACATACACATATATTTATGGATATATACATATATATATATATATATATATATATATATATATATATATATATATATATATATATATATATATATATATACAGTATATATTAAAATATAAAATATAAATATATATATACATATACATATACACATATGTATATATATACGTGTGTGCATGCGTGTGTGTACGTGTGTACCCGATCGCTCGCGCACCCGCATGTTCCCTTTAAGGAATGCCATAATATCACCCGACAATTTCGTTGTTGCATTTTAATGATGCTGCCAAACCTATTGTATCTCTTTACCGGAATTAATGACGAGGAAAATAGTTCATGGGTCTTTTTATACCCTTTCACCGTTCGATGAAGGAGAAGGTGACGTGATTCACTATCAGATATAACTCTTGGTTCCATTAATCACCACGATGATGGTGAAGAGAATTATGAGGGAATGAAATTGATTCAACGATTTTGCTGAGTATGGTGACGGCTTGAATCGCACAATGATAAATTCTTTCCTTTAATGGTAAGAAAATTTTTGTTTCTTTATCTCATCTTGGAAGACCCACAAATTATTCTTTTACGTAACTAACAATAGGTGCGTAAAGCAACTCAATGACGATGCCATTCGTATCTATGAATACATCCCAATGAAGTTTAAGGATATTTCGTATTAGTTTACAGATAAAAAAATTAATTCTGCAATTTACAAGAAAGAGGAAGTTTTGTCTTATATCTCTTGAGTCAATGAAATATATTTCATTACTGATTATTTCAACTGATGTTCATGACCAGCATACACTCCACTCCTATGAACTGCAACAAAATTTCGTAGATTTCAAAATCAAACTTCCATAGAAAAGTATTAACATAATGCTCCAAAAAAGTGAATTAATAAGTTAAGTAGACTTTAATTTAAAAATTTCCATTTATATGCGTTTATATAATATATTATGGCATAGCCCACCATTCAGGAACACTGGTTATATGGCCACCAATGACGTCAGAGCGACAAAGTACGGCTACCAAGAGCCCTCAGAAGCCAAAGGAACTGAACTGAACTGAATACAGAATTTAGGCCAAAGACCAAGCTCTGGGACCTACGAGGTCATTCAGCGCTGAAATTGAAATTGACAGTAAAAAGGTTTGAAAAGTGTTAAAGGAGGAAAACCTCGCACTCGCACTATGAATCAATTGCTAGAAGAGGGTGGACAGTAAGACGGAAGAAAGAGAATATGAAAGGAGGTACAGTACAAGGAACGAAAGAGGTTGCAGCTAGGGGTCAGAAGCCAAAGGTCACGAACCACAATAAAATTTAAGAGGGTGTAGGAGATGCTAAGTGCAGTCTTTAAATAAATTACCTATCTTTGTATTTGCAGTTACATGAGCCTTTTAATGGTATCTTTATTGCCATATTCTATCTTTCATTACATCTTCCACGAAATCGAAGCTGGTCTGAAGACTCCTCATCTGTGCAGAGAGCAGTGAAACAGATGACTGCAGGACGACAAGCACAGCCATTCAAGTAATAGCTGGTGTATTCCCCTCTTGTATCCTTTCCATCAACGGTTCCCTTAGTCTGTCCCCTTTTATACAGATGAGGGCACTCCTGCTTAATGGCCCTCCTTTGTTTTTCGGCTCTCTCTCTCTCTCTCTCTCTCTCTCTCTCTCTCTCTCTCTCTCTCTCTCTCTCTCTCTCTCTCTCTCTCAGAGACTCGATCACTCCGATCGCAAATTATGACAAAGCTACCAGGAAAATGCCTCGGCTGATATAGAAAGCTGAGGCAGAATGAATTCAGTGATGTTCATTTTGCCTTAGATTATTTTTTTTTTCTAAAGTCAAACCTATAACTGCCATTGAGGCTGAATGAATTCAGTAATGCTAATTTTACCTAAGTTTTTAGTTTCCTGAAAAGGAAACTATTGTGCCGGCTTTGTCTGTCCGTCCGCACTTTTTTCTGTCCGCACTTTTTCTGTCCGCCCTCGGATCTTAAAAACTACTGAGGCCAGAGGGCTGCAAATTGGTAAGTTGATCATCCACCCCACAATCATCAAACATACCAAATTACAGCCCTCTAGACTCAGTAGTTTTTATTCTATTTAAGGGTAAAGTTAGTCACAATCGTGCGTCTGGCAACAATATAGGACAGGCCACCACCGGGCCGTGGTTAAAGTTTCATGGGTCGCGGCTCATACAGCATTATACCGAGACCACTAAAAGATAGATCTATTTTCGGTAGCCTATTATTATACTATGTACAGAAAACTTGATTGTGCCGAAGAAACTTCGGCGCATTTTTTTTTTTTTTTTTGCATACCTACGAATGCCATAATATTCTATGCGTAATAATGAATAGCTTATTTCTCTCGACAGAAGGATCTCAAGGTACTGGTGAAAGTTTCCTGAGAGAATTTTCAAACATGGTATTAACTTCGCTTTTGTACAATAATTTTCTCCATATCAACATGATAATAATCGTTCTATGTACCAAACTAGTAAACATCTTTTGCTTTTATTTAGATCTGTACAGAGGCGAGAGAGAGAGAGAGAGAGAGAGAGAGAGAGAGAGAGAGAGAGAGAGAGAGAGAGAGAGAGAGAGAGACGAGTGAGCGTAAACCGAGGCACATAAGAAAATTCTAGATTTAGTTACTAAATCACTATGGTTTAGCCATAGACAGTGAAGGGCATATTTGCATTTTCAAAGTCTTTTTCAACCCTGCAATGTTATCAGAATGCCAGACTTTTCTACCAAGCTCCTTTGAGTGAGAATGTTACCGCTTTATATGAATTTTTCATCTTTTAAACTCTATACTAAAAGAAACTCTCGATAGTATTTTATTTATGCCTGGTTAAAATGCTATAACCTAAAAAATAATTTTATCTATAAAAATAATCATTTATGTAATTCGAAGCTATATTTTTTTCTTCCTCTTCAAGGTGACTGGTCTGTCATATCTAGCATTTCATTAGACTCCCTTTCTGTGTAATATATTAAACATTTTCAAACGCAAAAAACACCAGCTCATAGATTTTACGAAGCAACTGAATAAAAGTTATTAAAATTTTTCCATATGACTCATTTTCTCCTCATAACAACAATAATCTTCTCGCGAGAAAATTTAGGCATTCAATTTTGCTTCCTTGGATATGAGCTCAGTCCTTGGCCTTTTAAACGGAATTTTAGTTTCCATGGCCATTTTCAAGTACTAAGCCTACGTGCTTTTAATATATTGTAAAATTTATGAACTTACAAACAAGAAGCAGGAAATATTTACTGTGAAAGATTATTATTATTATTATCATTATTATTATTATTATTATTATTATTATTATTATTATTATTATTATTATTATTATTATTATTATTATTATTATTATTTCTTTCTTTTGCCTGATAAGAACGTTAAAGTTGCCCTGTATTGATAAGAACTGTTTCTTGTGTGCCTCTTCTTTCATTCTGCCATCTTCCATTACATTTACTCCCAGATATCTGCATAAACTAACTACTTTCATTCTTTCACTATTTGTATTATCATTCATTCCCCTACCTTCCCGGTTGCCATTTACTTTAATAACATTACTCCTTCTCATATTATATTCATTCAACTTTCCCAGTCTGGACACGCTGTCAAATCAAAAGTCTTTAAATAGTTTCTGCAGTTTTTCTTCTTTACTATCCCCTGGCAGTACCGTACCCACTAGCGGATCCAGGAAGGGGGGCACCTGGGCACGTGCTCCCCCCATGAAAAATAACGACTAATAATATTGAAGATTTAGATCATAATAACATAAATAAGTAATATAAAAATGGGAAAAATATAAAATGTATTATAGAAATAATAAAATTTTGAGAAAAAGATAATAATAATTATATATATATATATATATATATATATATATATATATATATATATATATATATATATATATATATATATATATATATATATATATATATAATATGAAAATTGGTGGCCCCATGAAATTTTCCTGGATCCGCTGATGACCGTACCATCTACAATTATCACACATTCCAAACTCCATTAACGAGACATTTTTTACCTTTAGCTATGTAACCGTACATCTATTGTCCTTTCCCTGGCTTTTTTTTTTTTTTTTTTTTTTTTTGCATCACTCCATCCACGATGCACGTTTATCTCACGACAAACTTTCCACCAAGCCAATAACTCTCATGTCTATATATTCGGACCGATGCATCACCATTATTACGAAAACTTTCCACTGCTCCCACGAAATTACCTTTTACATCACATACCCTCAACATCCACCGTGTTACATCTCTGTCCATTCCGTCATTTGCTCTTTTTAGGTATATGCTTGTCACATGCAACGTTCAATTTTTATTCTCAGAGTTTTCACATAAATATTTCATAGAACAATATTGGTCTATATATATTCCCCTTCTCGTCTAAACCCAAAATATGCTACTTCAATCATTCCTTTGATGTGCAGAGCCATCTCCATGAAATTCCACCCCAGTCCTTGAATGATGTACTAAATAACAGACGTTTCCTCTTTTTATTCTTTATATATTACTTTTTGCGTTATTTTTAAACAGTAAATCGATTAAAATTAGTTTTACAATATATATATATATATATATATATATATATATATATATATATATATATATATATATATATATATATATATATGTATGTATATATATACATATATATATATGTATATGTATATATATATATATATATATATATATATATATATATATAGAGAGAGAGAGAGAGAGAGAGAGAGAGAGAGAGAGAGAGAGAGAGAGAGAGAGATTTTTTATTACTACCTTACTTATAATGAAATCGTGTCGCCTGCTTCCCCGAGGTTTATATAAACACAATGAAAATATAAACCAACTGAACCTTAAGGTTTTATTTTACCAAGAAATTTTCTATCAAGAAACTAAATCATGAATGTCATCATACATTTTTATCTTAACATCATCGACAAAAACGAATTAATGACGTGTATGAAAAAATGATTTGTTGCTGTAAACGAAGCATTTTGACTAAATGTTTACGCTCAGAGTGCATAAAAGATTCTGTAAAAAAAAAAAAATTCATTACCGTTTTGATATGGGAAAAATCTTCTTTTAAACACAGCTTTTTATCAAACTGTCGCGTTTGCAAAATTACAAACATTTATGACGCCTTTCCCGTTTCTTTCGCAATGCAACTGGCACGGATCAAAAGAAAAAAAAATGTTTTTTATTCTTTCTTTCTTTCTCCAGCTTTTTCCTTTGACTTTCGCCACTTCTTTCCTTTTCCTTTATTTGTTTTAACCATTTTTTAAGCCGCATTTTTCACCTGCGTGACTCTAACCAGAAATTACGTCTGAACAAATTCGTAACTCAATTTGGAAACAGGGCGGAGAGCGAGAGAGTCAAGGTGCCAATAAGTAGCACCTGACGAAGAACAGGTGGAGAGGGAGTGCATTCTCTCTCTCTCTCTCTCTCTCTCTCTCTCTCTCTCTCTCTCTCTCTCTCTCTCTCTCTCTCTCTCAACAATGCTGCTTTACTTGAAGGATTTTGAGTTCATTCAGAGACAGGCGCCAGGTGGATAGGATTCAATGCATTCTCTCGAGTTGTCTCCAACTTACACTAGTCTTCAATGCAATTAACTTTCGTGTAGTTTATGAAACAGAAAAGAATTATAAATTCTGTACTTGTATGCCTTGAAAATGGACGACATTTAACAATTTATGCTAAAAGGGGTTTAACTCCCTTTTGCTGTGGTTCTTTTTCTTTGGGGGGGGGGGAATGTCATCAAAAAGTCGACCTGATTTTTTTCATCGAACGAACCTGAACAGGGAAATCATTACAATAATTACATCATAACGTACTTAAATGTCGCCATTGCAATCTTTATGCACATGGAAGGTCAATATTTGCTAGAAATTTTATTACCTTGTGCATTGTTTTCCATTTTTCGTTTCAAGTATAGCCCATACAACTTTGGTTACGAAGCGATACAAAATAGACAAGTCGATTAGTAATTTCAGTAGATGCTTCATCCTTTCTGCCGTAAGCTTCAAATCATCCTCTCCCCCCCCCGCCCCCAACCTCCCACCCTTAATTTAATTCGATTGCTTCGTTAAAAGCGTGAGAGTAACGTTTTATTTGGACATAAAGCACCTCTTTTATGCTTTGGCATTTTACCCTTCCTTTCGTTATCCTTCCTTCATTTTTCATCTTTCACCAGAAATTTTCTGGCAACCTTGATGGTAAGGGACAGTGATTCTCTCTCTCTCTCTCTCTCTCTCTCTCTCTCTCTCTCTCTCTCTCTCTCTCTCTCTCTCTCTCTCTCTCTCCAGGGTTCAATTAGGTCCACCAAAATTACCTGCCTCATTTGCATTCCCTAGGAAATATTTATGCTTGCACGGGCATATAAATGCTTGTTGTCTTACATTCTTGAACGGTTTGTAAACATACAAAAGCACTAAATGCAATCTTGTTTTTGTTGTCATGCCTCCCAGAACGGTTTATACATATACAAAAGCCCCAAATGCATTCCGTTAAACCGAAATTAACAGTATCATAATGACTCATGCTCGCCAAGTAAAATATTCAACCCTCATCCTATCTGGTCATATTTCCTTTTCCCAGAAGACAACCTGAGGTTGAGAAGAAGAGAAGAACAGCAATAAAAGAAAGTTATCTGTCCTCAGAGCCATGAGAAGAGAAAGAAAGGGACAAATGGGAGGGGCCCGCAAGAAGGCCTTGCAAGTTGATGGGCCGGAAGCGCACAAAGGAAGAGAATATATATGCGAGTCTGAGCAACAAGAAGGAGCAGTGGATGTTGATGCGAGCCCCAAATGCGATATGAGGGGAAATGGAGTGGGAGAAGAAGAAGAAGAAGAAGAAGAAGAAGAAGAAGAAGAAGAAGAAGAAGAAGAAGAAGAAGAAGAAGAAGAAGAAGAAACAAATATATATAAAAAGGATACGAAGGGAAATAGTCTGGTTAGAGAAGAAGAAGAAGAAGAAATCGGAGATATATTCACAGAGGATGCGAGGGGAAATAGTCTGATTAGAGAAAAGAAGAAGAAGAGGAGGAGGAGGAGGAGGAGGAGGAGGAGGAGGAGGAGGAGGAGGAGGAGGAGGAGGAGGAGGAGGAGAAGCAACAGATATATTCACAGAGGATACGAGGGGAGATAGTCTGGTTAGAAAAAGAAGAAGAAGAAGAAGAAGAAGAAGAAGAAGAAGAAGAAGAAGAAGAAGAAGAAGGAGGAGGAGGAGGAGGAGGAGGAGGAGGAGGAGGAGGAGGAGGAGGAGGAGGAGAAGAAGAAGAAGAAGAAGAAGAAGAAGAAGAAGAAGAAGGAGGAGGAGGAGGAGGAGGAGGAGGAGGAGGAGGAGGAGGAGGAGGAGGAGGAGGAGGAGGAGGAGGAGGAGGAGGAGGAGGAGGAGGGGGAAAGAAAAAGCAACAGATATATACACAGAGGATACGAGGGGAAACAGTCTGGGTAGAAGAAGAAGAAGAAAGAAGAAGAAGAAGCAACAGATATATTGACAGAGGAATTAGCGCAAAACTGACAGGAGAAAGTATTGGATTAGGAAGTGCAATGGCATCCTGAGAGAAAGGCGGCATAATTCCGAAGGATATTACGAAGGATATAAAGGAAAAATAACGCAAGAGTGTTGAGACCGAAGTAATGACGTTGTCCGTTGCCAATATTCCGTCCTTTCTACTGGGACAGGAATTATAACGTGGCCAACTATTGCTTTAACTTTTTTTTTTTAGTTTTTTTGTAAATATTTTTGGATGGATGAAGCAAGCAAAAATTTATTCTTTTTTTTTTGCTGCTGGTTTCCGGAGATGATCAAAGATGGAAGCCACAAGCGCAAAATGTATTTTTATTTCATTTTATACAGCGCTTCTTTTTTCTTTTCATACACTTTCTTTTTTTTATTTTCGACTTACAGGACCGTAATTCGTAACAAGTGCGAAATAATGTTCTTAATAGACTACTTCCGATATATTGATGACTCATACAGCTACAGCAGTCATAGTCATTCCTTATTCACCTAGTCTAATCAGTTGGAACACGACTGGAATTATGGTTGAAAATGTCCTAATAGCAGTGTCATTATCAAACCTTTCAAAGCTCAAACAGTTTCCTATTTCTACTTGTCTACTTTAGGTCCAATTTTGCTTCATACAATATTTGAGAGACACACCAAGATTCTTCCTAAAAAATGTCTTTATCCCTTGATCATTTAAGGCTATACGTTCCTCTTATCTGTGACGGTAGCTTGTCGTCTTTTAATCACACACACAGACACACACAAACACACACACACATATATATATATATATATATATATATATATATATATATATATATATATATATATATATATATATATATTCTTCTTCGTTTTAACGTGCTTTTTTTCCCATTTTTATATGGGGTAAGCACGATGCCTTCTTTTTTTGAAGGACTTTGATTTGGCGGTGGCGTAGGCCGTAGCCTCGATCGGCTGCCCTGCCTGACATCGCTTAGATCCCGGGTAACAAATGTGTAAATGTATTGTACCAAATCCCCATTCTCCCAGCAGCGAAGAGAACTGGGCGGGTAGGTCAACAGTTCGAGACGTGTGAGGTGTCTGTTATGTTTTTAGAAGATGTTGGAGTGGCTTTGTTTGTGTGTATTAGTCTGTAACACTCATTTGCTTTCAGCAAACCTATCCGTTGATTACATATGTAATCCCGGGGTGTCTACATGGATTGCAAAGTGTCCGCTTCTCTGACTGGTCGGATGCGGGGATTGAACCCTCGCCACAGACCTCTATGAAGTCTGAGGTTGCTGCTTTACCAACCGAGCCATCGAGGCTTTCATATATATATATATATATATATATATATATATATATATATATATATATATATATATATATATATATATGTGTGTGTGTGTGTGTGTGTGTGTGTGTGTGTGTGTGTGTGTGTGTGTGTGTGTGTATGTATGTATATATATGAAGCAAAATTGGACCTGAAGTGGACAAGCAGAAATAGGAAACTGTTTGAGCTTTGAAACATTTGATAATGACAACGCTATTAGGACATTTTCAACCATAATATACGAGTATATACATATGTATATATATACATATGTATGTATGTATATATATCTAATATATGCAGATATGCATAAATATATGAATATATAGATACCGTGTACATTATATATATATATATATATATATATATATATATATATATATATATATATATATATATACAGTGTATATATAAATATACATGAGTATCTATTGAAAACATGCCTTCGAATTTATACATATGCTCAAGTAACGGACACATATAAACACGTACAGACGTATCCCGCGTGAATGTATTATGAAATGAGCAGGTAGGTTATCAGGCTATCAAGCGCTGACCTTGTGACCTATGACATTACCTGAAACTCGTCACAAAAAAAAGAGGAAACAAAGAGATAGATCTTACAAGGTATGTCTGAGAAAACCGGAGTAATATTTGAGTTTCTTTATCCGAAAGCAATTGAGAATGAATTCCTGGAATGTTAGTCATCGTCTGATCAATGAAGAATTGCGTTGGTGATCGACTGGAATGAGGTTAATTAGCTGTGTCCAGAAGGTAAAATTTAGTTTCTTGCAATGGTAAATGAATTATATTCTCAAACAGACTTCACGTCAGAAAATGAGTCATATTGTCTAGAAAATGTAAGAAAAATTTAATCATATTGTCTAGAAAATGTATGAAAAAAAATTAATCTCATTGTCTAGAAAATGTATGAAAAAAATTTAATCATACTGTTTAGAAAATGTATGAAAAAAAATTTAATCATACTGTTTAGAAAATGTATGGAAAAATTTAATCATATTGTCTAGAAAATGTATGAAAAAAATTTAATTATATTGTCTGGAAAATGTCTGAAAAAATTTTAATACAGTTTTGGTCTTGAGGCTGTGAAACTTTCTTTTTTCATTATTCAAAATCATTTTTATTTGCGATTACATTTATGAATGATTCTTTTCATTCACTCTCAGACATATGACCGATCTTAACACGTTAGTATCTATTACTAGCATAATCATAAAGGATTAGTGAAACTGTTGATAACATAACTTCAGTAACTTCAGTATTATTAGAACATAAAAAATTAAAAGTCTTTTTAAAGCATTTAAACTATTAAAAACTTTCTTGCTTTGAAAAACATGACATATCGCGACGCCTTCACCATCCTGCCTATAACAGGTGCTTTTGCCTTTTAACTAATGCTAATGATTATTTAATTTCACTGTTTTACATATCTTTATGAAGCAACATGCATTTTCCAATGTGCCTGACTGATTATCTTACGCTTGGCCCCAATACTGACGAGAACGATTAAGAACAGAAAATAAAGACTGAATGAGTGATATGTTTTCCGTACGGGTATTACAAATATTGCAAATGCATTATGGAGCTTACATGTGAATGAATAAAAATCTAAATACAGACTCACCTACTGTGAGTATAATTTAAATATATACTCACCTACTGTGCTTAAGGCGGACTGGTTAATCACTCCACTTACCTGGGAAGAGAAAAAAAATTTTAATAGCGAGAATTATTAAAAAAAAAAATTCTTAGTAGCGAGAATCATTTTTTAAAAATCATTTATAATAGCAAGAATTATTTTTAAAAACATTTTTAATGGCGAGAATTATTTTTAAAAAATTTTAACTGCGAAAATTATTTTAAAAACATTTCTAATAGCGAGAATTATTTAAAAAAAAAAAACACTTTTAACAGCGAGAATTATTTTGAAAAAAATCTTAGTAGCGGGTATTATTTAAAAAAAAATATTGTTAACATCGAGAATTTTTTTTTTATTTAATTGGGAGAATCACTTTTTAAAAACATTTTTAATGGCGAGAATTATTTTTAAGTATACTGCAGCAAACAGCACAACTGCAAAATTATACGTATAACATTTATATACATAATACAAAACATGACACCTCGTTTATCTAAATGTTACAACGACGAATGCACACTCTGGTCATACATTTGTTGAAGTACGAATAACTTTCATAAGAAAAACAGAGTAATTCTCGTTTTTATAGCCACTTTTTTACCAAAACAGCCTTCTTAAAGCCTCATCAGTAGTATTTCTACGTACCTCGTAATGCCACTACTGTTTACGTTCTTGCCTTTCTTAATGCTCAAAACGTTTTCTCATTATTTTCCTGCACCTTCTTCAGCGGAGCGTCTCTTTGTTTCCACTGACTTCGTTCTTTAAGAATATCAAAGTCTTTGCATCGTATTTACTCCTACATACATTGCACTGAATGTACTCTTCGCAAATTATTCTCAAGTACCGTTTTTTTTTTTTTCATTCGACAACTCTCCGTTTAGCTTTCCAATTACAGTCGGCAGGACTATGGCTATAAAACTATAGGCGTAGTTTTCTTACGCTCTAGAGAATCGGCTCGTCCATCGCGAAGTGGTTCAAATATTTCCTTTTCCTACTGGTTTGAACCGTTTCCATCCGTATAAATAAGTCTTACATACTTCATTCAACAAAGATAGTCCCCGTAGTGGGGTTTAGTGCCGTCAGTGCACCTCATGAGGTGCACTGTAGGCATTACTTATGGTTCTTTGCAGCGTCCCTTCGACCCCTCACTGCAACACCTTTCGCTCCTTTTACCGTACCTCCTTCTATATCCTCTTTCTTCCATCATCTTACTTCCCACCCTCTCCTAACAACTGATTTAAAGTACAACTGCGTTGAGGTTTTCCACCTGTTACACCTTTCAAACCTTTTACTGTCAATTTCACTTTCAGCGCTGAATGCCCCCATACGTCCCAGTGCTTGACCTTTGGCCTAAATCCTATATCCAATTCAATTCAACAACGCGGTCACACTATCACAACCCTTGTACAACTTTTGTAGAAAATCCAGGCACCTGCCGAAGCTTATCATTCTTTAGAATTTTATTGCCCTCCCCAAAATCCCCAGCAATCACTTCCAAGCCATTAATCAGATTTACAGCGATGCTGTCGCCTCTACGGTTATGCCTTTTAAATATTTATGTACAAGTTCTTCGAGATTAGGATTCTTCTGACAAAAGTTTGATAGTTTCGTGTTTCGCTCGCAAGTCTATTATTTCTGTATGTGCTTCTTTTATTTGTGAAATAAGCGCGACTCTCGATATGCTTATATTTCTTTAATAGTTAGTCTGTGTATATTGACATAAAGAGATTATAAACAAGTAACATTTTATTTATATATATATATATATATATATATATATATATATATATATATATATATATGTATGTATGTATGTACGTATATACATATATATATATATATATATATATATATATATATATATATATATATATATATGTATGTATGTATGTATGTATATTTATATATATATATATATATATATATATATATATATATATATATATATATATATATATATATATATATATACATACATACATATATACGTGTGTGTGTAAAGACAAAGCGTTGGGATGATCAAATTACTGGAATATTGTAGGTAAAACCAGAATTGTCTGGAGTACAGTTGCACGTCAGAAAAGATAATTCTGTTGCGGTGTACAAACGGATTAGCAAACCAATCAAGGACAAAGCGAGTGGAGGAGAAGAGTAAAGGATTAGAACTCTGAAGATAAACCTATGCAAATATTTTACAGATGAAAATGCGTTACTTTTTAATGAAGCAAATACCATAAGAATAAAAGAAGCTAAAGGAATAGCGTTGTTTGAAAAGAATGCTGCCTTTCGCCGATTCGAGCGTAATGAGGAATTACTACATATAGCCTAGGAGATGGAACTACGGCAGAACTGAATGATGCAAGAGGAAGAGTTTCGCAAGAAGATTGAGTAATGTGAAAATAACCGTTGATGTTTCAAGGGTGGCAATGGAAAGTCTCACGGAGTCAATGGGGATTCCAAGTAACTTGCAATGCAATGTTGAGTATCAATAAGTAGCTGACCTGGTCATGTAAGGTATGTCTGGATGAGAAAAAATTCCACTGGAAATGGGGAGAGAAATCGTTGTTCCGTTGCGTACGGATAAAGGTCATATGGATGACTAAAAATTACATGGCCAAAGCATTACTACATTATAAAGCAGACAACAAAATGCTTAATAGCAGAACAGTGTAGGCTGAAGCTCTGGACATGCGACTGCTACGTGACAACGTGGATTCAGGATGTATGGTGTAGAAAGTAATTTTTGAAAGTTTAAGTTTTTTTTCATGACGAAAGCGAAGCATTTGCAAGAAAGAAAGCAAATGATAGACAAAGAGAAGGAGAGAGAGACAGACGCATGCGCTTCGTTTGGAGAGAATACCTTATGAATATCTGATGAACGCCTTTACCTCGGTGGAACAATGATTGCCTAGTCGAGGCTCTCCCTCTTTTATTATTTCTTTTGATCATGATATAATGGCAAACAATTTCCTCGGAGTACTGATCATTCATACCTGTGTTCGACACGTATTGTTAAATAGCACATGCTTTTTTTGTACCTTCGCTGGTGAGTAAAATATTCATACTTCTTCTCATCTATTCACGCCAAAAAATTGGTTTTCGTAATTTTCCGGAAATTACGCCCATATCCCCCAAATAGGGGGGATATGGGCCTATTTAAAACTGAACTTTTCACTCTTAATCGCATTCATTGACTTCTATATTGCTCATGTTTTTTTTTTTTTTTTTTTCAGGTATATAAAGGTTAACCAGAAACTGCAGTAGGCTTCTCCATATTAAACAGTGATCGATAGCTGAGTGAATTTAGACAG
>NC_089767.1:23784508-23817008 GCF_040412425.1 Macrobrachium rosenbergii | reverse complement strand
ACATTTGAGTGTGTATGTGTGTAGAATGAGGAAGAATAATGGTAAAAAGTGAATGTTGCATGCGAAGAAGAATGTTATTGACAGGATGTTGGAAATACTTAGTATAAAAGGTCATCTTTTAGGTATCTGTGATAAAAACTTGTGGGAGAATGGATAGTTGCTAGAGTGCCAGGTTTGGTGCAAAAGTAATGTGTCGTTTATTATCAAGGATGGCATCAAACTAGCGTAGTTGCAGATCCATAGTACCCCTATTCCATGTGGGTTACAATGAATAGCAGATATTAAAGAGCATGAATACTCAGAATAGTTCTTCATTGGAAGGGTGGGTAGAGCTCTCGGCTAGCACGCTGTTGCCCCAGGGTTCCACTCTCCGACCGGCCAATGAAGAATTAGAGGAATTTATTTCTGGTGATAGAAATTCATTTCTCGTCATAATGTGGTTCGGATTCCACAATAAGCTGTAGGTCCCGTTGCTAGGTAACCCGTTGGTTCTTAGCCACGTAAAATGAATCTAATCCTTCGGATCAGCCCTCTCTAGGAGAGCTGTTAATCAGCTCAGTGGTCTGGTTTAACTAAGATTTACTTAACTTTTGAATGCTCAGACGACGCAACCGTTGTAACCCTTGTGATAGAATGGCCCTCAGAATCTCCAGTACCCGAAATCTAACATAATATAATCCTTGACAATGAGAAAAAGCAAAGTTCCTTTCAGAGAGAAAGACATAACCAATGTAATGCAAATGTTCAGTTTTGGTAAATAATAAATGTGCTACGTTGTATCTATTATCTTGGAAATATAAGTTGCCATGTTCCAGCACTCCACACAAATTCAAAGTACACAGCAGTGATTCGTTATTCAACTGACCTCACTATTTCCAGAAGTTTTCTCAATTTCTATGAAAATATGATATTGCCAGTAAATATAATCAACTTCTTAAACTATTTTTGTCTACAGACAATTTCAAACTATTTTTAGATATTTTTTTAAAATCTTGTCTGTACCAAAAGTCAACCCAACGCAAGCTTTTGTCCCATATATTCAATGATACAATCTAAACTGTACCCAGGAAACATTTGTTTGGGTTATAAACCAAGTAAATGAATTCAAATGTACTCTTGCAGTCTAAAACTTTTTCGTCAATGTATGTATGTGTATATATATATGTATGTATATATATATATATATATATATATATATATATATATATATATATATATATATATATATATGTATGTATGTATGTATGTATGTATGTATATATATATATATATATATATATATATATATATATATATATATATATATATATATGTGTGTGTGTGTGTGTGTGTGTGTGTGTGTGTGTGTTTATGTGTGTGTGTAGATGTAATGTGAGTGTGTATGTAAATACTCATACGGCAAAAAATACAGAAAACAATGTTAACAAATATTATTAATTTTACCGTAAAAAAACTGAGATTGAGCAGACTTGTAAGTATGATGAACCAGGATGAAAGGATGTTTACAAAAAAAAGGGGGGAAATGATCCCTAAAATGGGCTAAGGCAGGGGGTTATTTTTAAACAGACCCTATGCACTCACTCCCTAACTAAAAATTCCTCCCCCTCCAACCACATCACTCCATCGTCAGGGAAAGGGAAGAAGCGTAAGTGTCGCAGCGCTGTTGTTTAGACTTCCACAAAAAAAAGCAAAAAAAAGATAGAGGGAAAACACTTAGTCGATGCCCCGTGCCAGAATTTGCAATTCTACCCATCTTCAACCTCCCCCTAGCGAGACTCTGGCTAGGGGAAAATCCTCCCCCCTGGCGGGATTCTGGCTAGGGGAAAATTCTCCCCCTAGCGAGCGAATTTCCCTCCCTAACCCCAAAGACTCTGGATAGGGGAAAATCCCTTAGCCTCCCCCCCCCCTCCAACACAACAACTTGCTCGTTTACGACTGCTTTCGGATGGCATCTTTATTAACCGAACTATCCGGATGAATGGGAGGACGACCCAGTTAATGCCGGGCGCGGCTTTTTGTCTTTGATGGCGTCGACTGTTTCGTAATGGGTGACACGTAGGGTGGGGGGTGAGGGGTTGTTTATGGGGGGCAGGTTTATGGATAGGGGGAGGGGTGTGAATGGAAGACTATACGAAGAACGGTGGAAGGAGAAGGGAGAGGAGGGATGAGAATGAGCGAAAATAATAATAATAATAATAATAATAATAATAATAATAATAATAATAATAATAATAATAATAATCCTTTATTTCAGCCATATACAGAGAGAGACAAGGTCGATACAATACAATATATAGATTTTGGATACACGAGATAAAATGTTTTAATAATAAAAACAAAACGATTGTGCCACAACAATGGCTAATAATAATAATAATAATAATAATAATAATAATAATAATAATAATAATAATAATAATAATAATAATAATAATAATAAACATCTTTTAAAAGCTAGAGACAAATGCAAAATTCAAGTAGAACTTGCTAAAAATGAAGAGAGAAACTATAGTAAAAATAAAACCCTGAAGAATCAGAAGACCAAACAATAAAAGAAACGTGTGGATGGAGAGACACACAGAGATAAAAAGGAAGAACAGCCTAAATAAAAGTGAACGTGAGACACAAAGATTTAGGAGAAGGAAAGTAAACGATAAAGAAAATGGCCGAGAAAGTGGGGAAGGGGCAAAGAACAAATTTAGGAAAAGGAGGAAGAGAGAAACGGGTCTTGACAGTCCCCTCATTATGTGAGGGGAAAGAAACAATGAACGGGAGGGGAAAAAGGAAGTGGGTAGATAGAGAAAAAGGGGAGAGATGCGATGGTAAAAAGGGAGATGGGAATGGAAAGAAATTATATTAGAATATGAATAGAGAGATGGAAATGAAAAGGTGAAGAGTTAAATCAGAAAGTTTTGAGTAACAATTGGATAAAATAAGAAAACGTGAAATAAAGAATTAAAAGAATTTACGAAAGGAAATGAAAAGGTGAAGAGTTAAATTAGAAAGTTTTGAGTAACAATTGGATAAAATACGAAAACGTGGAATAAAGAATTAAAAGAATTTACGAAAGGAAGTAGCATAGTAAGAGAAGATGGAATCAGCAACTAGAGAAGGCGATGGATAACAGAAAATTAGAAACCTATTTTATTATAACTGAATTACAAGGTGGAAAATAGAAGGTGATAAAACTATTTTAATAAGGTTTAATTTCTAAATAAATTACTTGAAAACATCGTTAAAAAAATTCATGAAAAGTGAAAATAAGAGAAGATGGAATTCGAACAACAAATGGAGGTGAAAAAAACTAATTTACTATTAAAATAAACCATACATAAAAATAAATTATTTAGAAATCCGCTAAAAATTAACATTTCCACCTAGTGGAAAGTAAAGGCAAATAAATTAAAGGAAAACATCATTAAAAAAAATTTACGAAAGGAAGTGAAAGTAAGAGAAGATGGAATTGGAGCTACAAGAGGAGGTGAGAAAACTATTTTATTATAAATAAAAAACTATTTTATTATAAATAAATAATGTATAAAAATAAATTATCTAGAAATCATCTGAAAATAAACATTTCAGCCTACTGGAAAGTAAAAGCAATGATTGACTGACAGAGTTAGATGCATTCAGGCATCGCAGCAGAAGACGGAACGTGAGGGGAAATCTAAATGGAATTGCTGAAAATCACGCACGGAGAGAGAGAGAGAGAGAGAGAGAGAGAGAGAGAGAGGAGAAGAAGAAGAAGAAGAAGAAGAAGAAGAAGAAGAAGAAGAAGAAGAAGAAGAAGAAGAAGAAGAAGAAGGAAGGAAGGAAGGAAATGGATCTTAGAACTCTATACAATGTAAAAATAAATACATGAAAGAACTACGTCTAAAAAGTGAGAGAGAGAGAGAGAGAGAGAGAGAGAGAGAGAGAGAGAGAGAGAGAGAGCAGAGGGAAGGAAATGGATCTTAGGACCTTATAAAATGTAAAAAAAAAAAAACATGAAATAACTACGTCTAGAGAGAGAGAGAGAGAGAGAGAGAGTGCACAGACATTTGGATTAGTGGGGATAATGCAACATCAGAAGAGGGTTGGAAATGTATCTTAAGCCCCTATATTATGTAAGAAAACATATGGAGAAAATGCGTCTGGAAAGGAGAGAGAGAGAGAGAGAGAGAGAAATAAAAAAAAACCACGCTGGTGCAACGACGACAACAACGAATACGTGGGGGAAAGAGCATTTTTGGGTCGCCCCGAGTTGCAGGGAGCGCCGCGCCCCGTTTTCCATTTTTCCGGTCACAGGGTTCGTCCCTTTGCTTTGGCTGCACACACGCAGACACACACACACACAACTCCATTTGCGCAGTTATGGTAAAGGTCCGGCAGTTAAAGGGTGCCTTTTATGGATCTGCCTGTTCCCCTTTTCTCCTCGGAGGAGGACGACGAAGGAACGTCGTAGAAGAAAGCCAAAGCCGAATTAATACAGCGCCATCGGGCGTCGAGTAAAAGTGCTAACTGTTTTCTCCAGCCTTGTGCTATAAAGTTCAGTTGACCTCTTTCACAAATTTACATACGCAGGCACATACACATACAGACGCATATATATATATATATATATATATATATATATATATATATATATATATATATATATATATATATATATATATATATATATATATACATTTGTGTGTGCGTGTGTGAAAGTATGACTGTATAATAAAACCAAAAGGTCATACAAGGCAATATTGGCATATATATACATATATATTATATACTGTATGTATATATATATATATATATATATATATATATATATATATATACATATATATATATATATATGTGTGTGTGCGTGTGAAAATATAATTGTATAATAAAAAAAGGTCATAGGCTACAAGGCAATACTGGCAAGTTGAAGAATATGATATTCTACAGCAAAGTGAGGAAAAGACTGGGTGAAAAATGAAAATTAACAGGGAATATAAACCATTTACTTCAAGAATAAAACGATGTTTCGCGGGATTATATTCTGAAAGTTAATAAGCATA
Source organism: Macrobrachium rosenbergii (assembly GCF_040412425.1). Classification (NCBI taxonomy): domain Eukaryota; kingdom Metazoa; phylum Arthropoda; class Malacostraca; order Decapoda; family Palaemonidae; genus Macrobrachium; species Macrobrachium rosenbergii. Next base: position 23,811,972 of record NC_089767.1, on the reverse strand, counting down.
TGAATATTACAGTAAATCTGCAAATGGATGGATGCTATCTGATGAGTATTCAGGCATGGGTCGATGGGGTATACGAAAGGTTGTTGGCCACAGAGGATAAGAGCGATGCAGATTAGAATGAAGCTGGAGTAGGAGGTACAATATAAAATGGAAAATGCTTGCGAGAAATTAATTATGGCCAGTGAGACTTTCAAAGATGATAAATCGGTATAAACTGAAATTACTTTTGAGAAGCTGCGGAACTGATTTAGTGGTAATAGTGTAAGTGATCGGTTGTTTCAAGTAGCTCAAATAAGTTCGGATAAGGAAAAGACAATGAACGAAAAAATGAGAGGAACAACGGTTGCTTTGTTTAAGAGGATGTATAACTGTCAGGAAAAATCGTTGTATATTAGAATTTTGACTATGAAATTTTTACAGTAAACAGCCATACTCATAGGGAAAGAGTCGTGAATCTTCAAAGAAGAGAAAATTGAGATTCATGAAAAATTCTGTGTAGAAGACAGTTGTACAGATAGTCTTTAGCTGAACTGTGGAGGGTATTGATCTAGTATGATACAGACGGTTTCTTGATGGTGGCAGCAATAAGTTTTCCAGATGAAAACGAAGTTTGTACTAGACCATAAAATTATGTAGCATGAATGATTTGGCGTAAAAGTAGGTTTCAAAGTAAAGTGTCATGTTACTGTTATATATATATATATATATATATATATATATATATATATATATATATATATATATATATATATATATATATATATATATATATATATATATATATATATATATATATATATATATAATATATAATGATAAAAAATGTCGAGAGAACTTGCAGAAAGTACAAGTTTGTGAAATAAGAACGAGGGCAGTAAACACAGCAAGGGTCAGGTGGTACCTGCAGTTGATAACAAATGATAAACACATTCCTTGTCTATTTTACCGATCACATCAGAATCATGAAGTATATGATTTAAACTTGTTAAAGTCTAAACCTGAGAGTTTAGATGTTTTATGCGTAAACGGAATGCGTATAAGTGACTTAGCACATTTAAGATTGCCTTGTTAATCTCTCGTACACTGCTTGGCAAAGGAGGCTCTCAGACCAAATATACACCGTAAATATTAACTGATCGTTCGGGGAATTTTCATTCCCTTGTATATAACCGCTTGCGTGCAAGCACTCAAACACAAGACCAAGCAGTAGGTAAACATCATTACCCTAAAGGATAAACATCTCGGAAAACTTGCGACTATTCTTAAACTATTCACTCAAAGGGTGCGCAGTCTTCGCTGCGCGGAGTCCAGTCCTGCGTAGCGCATTACGTTAATTGAAATGAGACTGGATGCACAGGCGTGACCAACAACGAGGACCTCATAGCATTCCTAAAATACTGTACTGTTTCCGTTAAGTGCTGAGGACCGTCCTTGAGGGGATAATTCTACCCGCGATTCACCTTGAACGAGGTCTCAAGGGGCGTGCATTGCCGAGGTGCATTTCTGAACGAGAAATTCTCCTTGCTGTGATGTTTGTTTGTTTGTTTGTTACGATTTTTTTTTTTTACTAATTTTCAGTTTCCATTTTCACTTTGATTTTGCTTTACTTCCAGTCTTCTGGCATATAAATGCATATATATGTGTGTGTGTTCGTGTGTGAGAATGTGCATTTTCTTGTGGTAATTTTCAGTTTCCATTTTCACTTTCATTTTGCAGTGCTTCCATTCTTCTGGCATATATATATATATATATATGTATGTGTGTGTGTGTGTGTGTGTGTGTGTGTGTGTGTGTGTGTCGTTTGTTCGTGTATGAGAATGTGCATTTTTTTTTACTAATTTTTAATTTCCATTTTCACGTTCATTTTGCTGTACTTCCATTCTTGTGGCACACACACACACACACTCGTGTGTGAGAAGGTGCATTTTTTTACTAATTTTCAATTTCCATTTTCACTTTCATTTTGCTGCACTTCCCTTGTTCTGACACACATTTTTTTACTAACACACACACTGCACACACACACACACACAAACATATATATGTATATATATATACATATATATATATATATATATATATATATATATATATATATATATATATATATATATATATATATATATATATATATATATACATACATACATATATATATATGTGTGTGTTCGTGTGTGAGAATGTGCATAACCATATTTTTCCCCACGTGTGCGTAATTTATATGCAGCAAAATCAGTGTGCTCTCAGGTGAACATTCATTTATGCCTCTTTCCTCTCCAAAAAAAAAAAAATCACGAATTTTAATTTCAGCTGAGGATGAAAACTGCCGCACATTAATATCATGCATATTAAATTAGTGAAATCGGGTTACCTTGATATGGTTTTTTTTTTTATAATCTCGCAGCTCACCTGTAAATCTCTCTTCTTTTGTTTAGTTCTTTTTAAACTTTACTACAGTAGCCTAGGTATTTTATATCAAATACGTGTACCTTTTTTCACTGCAATACGCTAAGTTTTAGTTTTCTGTAAAAGAACACTATTGTGCCGGCTTTATCTGTCCGTCCGCACTTTTTCTGTCCGCCCTCAGATCTTAAAAACTACTTAGGCTAGAGGACTGTAAATTGGTATGTTAATCACCCACCCTCCAATCATCAAACATACCAAATTGCAGCCCTCTAGCCTCAGTAGTTTTCACTTTATTTAAGGTTAAAGTTAGCCATAATCGTGCGTCTGGCAACGATACAGGACAGGGTACCAACGGGCCGTGGTTGAAGTTTCATGGGCGGCGGCTCAAACAGCATTATACAGAGACCACAAAAAGATAGATCTATTGTCGGTGGCCTTGATTATACGCTGTGCAGAAAACTCGATGGCGCCGAAGAAACTTCGGCGCATTTTTTACTTGTTTTTTTTTTTATCAAATACGCCTATCATTTTTTCCTGAATTTATTCAGTTCCTTTGCTATTTATTTAGATATTGTTTACTCACCAACACTGAATGTTAATTACTCTTTTAGTGCCTTTTATTAGTTCCATGATTATGAAAATGTAATGATTAAATAGGAGATGCTTTTGTAAATAAGTATTCAATAAATTTTGTTGTATTTTGGCAAAATTTGGCAACCCTAATGTTGAAGAATTCAATAAAAAAAAAGTAAAACGACGTCAGACACCAATGCTGAGAATAATATTCATCTCATTCTGTTTCAGATGCAATCTTTGGTATTTTATATACTAACGTCATAAGGGATATTATGCTTAATTAAGGTTGTGGGCGCTATTGCCATAGAACCGACAAAAATAACATTTTTTTACCTCAAGAGTTTATGTACTAAACATGCGCAGAGGGAAAGGGAGACCTGCGAACCCCAATGATCCCCATGTAGAGAATGGCCAACCCTATCCGGTCCGAACTCCAATTCCACTTGAGGGCTAGTACTAAACACGGCGAAACAGTGATTCATCTACACTGTTTCGCCGTGTTTAGTACTAGCCCCTGGGGGGTTAAATGTATTTCGCCTTGTTTAGTACTAGCCCCTTGGGGATCAAATGTCTGGTACCGAAGTGTTCATGTCTAGAACAACGAACCCGATTATTCCCAAGTAAAGAATAACGAACCCAATAATCCTTTTGTAAAGAATAGCGAACCCTGCTGTGAATGGGTTCGCTAATCTTGACATGATCCAGATAGACTAACAACAGACACATAGAAATGAAATGGTAACGTTAGCAGTTAATATGAATAAAATAAGCAATAAGCAATGATAACTCCACGAAGCACTCAGCCTCTCCTAAAGATCAATAACACTGCCTGGAAAATTCTTCCAGAATTTTCCCGTTAAGGAAACGAAAGCTCTCTGACATAGGCATTATGACACAGTGACATCTCGAGGAAATAAAAATAGATTTTGATGACGCGAGTATAACAAGAATTTTAAAATAGCCTAGGTTCCTCCCTGGATGAGTTGGATTTGAAAAAACCAACAACTGGTGGCAGGTAAAATATAAAATACAATAAAACACGCACGTACGCAGCCGCTAAATAAATTGTTTTTGATATTTTCAAGTAGTGCACTACAAGATCATTTGTTTATTTCTGATATCCATTGGATTAACAATCAAGAGGGAATCACCATCGGTAATTACTTGCCTAAAACGAGTACCTTTATATGTATGGCTTAGACACCTCTTATTCCAGCAATTATCAAAAAAAATTGCTTGAAGAGTAAACATTCCAAACATGTCTTAACACGGTCGTTGTTTAGAGGTAAAGATAATGAGGCAGCTTTAAGAAATATAGGAATATAACGCTTATTGACTCTATGTACGATGCTTCTGTTCGGGGGAGAAGTGGGTGGTTTGAAATGTTTTTTTATTTATATATCGAACATTACCACATAAAATATCAAAAAGTCAGAGGGAAAAATGTCTAGGTTAACCTTACAAATGCTTTCTTTTGAATGACGTATGTAGGCTTGAAAAGTAAATAAAAAATTGGAGAACAATTTTAAGAAATCAACATATAACTTCGGAGCGTCGTCATGCTCCCACTTCAGTGTGGAGACACAGTGTCTCCACACTTGAAGAGTGAGCATGACGCTTCGAAACTTGATGTGGATTTCTTAAATATATATGTCCTCCAATTCGTGATTTTTTTTATTTTAAGTTTCAAAATTCGATACTGATCTGCTGCTGGACACAAAGAAAGCAGAGTAAAATATATTTCTTATATCTATATATGAGTAAGAGACATTTTATTATATCTATAAGGGATATAAGAGACATTTTATATCTATCTATATATATATATATATATATATATATATATATACATATATATATATACATACATAAATATATATATATATATATATATATATATATATATATATATATATATATATATATATATATATATATATATATATATATATATATTATATATAATATATACTGTATATATATATATATCCATAAGGAGTAAGAGATATATATGTATATGTATATATATACTATATAAATACATATAAATATATAAATATATATGTATATATACATATTGTATATAGTATATATTATATATTATATATAATATATATATATATATATATATATATATAGAGAGAGAGAGAGAGAGAGAGAGAGAGAGAGAGAGAGAGAGAGAGAGAGAGAGGGCGCAAATCTTATTTCCCGGTGGCGAGCATAAGCACTGCACAATTCCAGGCTAGCATCAAGCAATGGCTGTTATCCGGCCCTTATATTGCTGCCTTTCGTGACGCTTGTAGAAATGCCTCAAGTTACGGGCGTCAGAGACAAAGGGTTGGGTTGTTTCGGAATGTCGATACAATTACAGACGGAAATAGGGAGCAGGAAGAAAAGGAATTCAATTTCAGCAGGAGAGAGAGTAAATGAAAGAAAAATTTCATTAGAGCGTTCGGTGACTTTTGAGATGAAAGTTGAAAATTGACGTGTAAAGTTATTTAAGTGCTCATTTGGGGTTTTAGCGAAGGAACATGGCAAAATTCTCAAGTGCATTTTACACCTATCGGGAAGAGAGAGAGAGAGAGAGAGAGAGAGAGAGAGAGAGAGAGAGAGAGAGAGAGAGAGAGAGAGAGAACAAGTAATCAAGTGCTAGACACAAAGTGAAATTATATTTATAGTAAAATTACATTTAAAATTATATTTATTGGAGTAAGAGAGAGAGAGAGAGAACAAGTAATCAAGAGCTAGACACAAAGTAAAAGTACATTTATAGTGCAATTATATTTAAAATTTTATTTATGAGAGAGAGAGAGAGAGAGAGAGAGAGAGAGAGAGAGAGAGAGAGAGAGAGAGAGAGAGAGAGACTAGCTAATACAACGAATGCAAATGGACTCGATTCCGAGATACCAGGAAAAGCATGAAACACGTGAAATAATAATAATAATAATAATAATAATAATAATAATAATAATAATAATAATAATAATAATAATAATAATAATAATAAATTATAATTATTATTATTATTATTATTATTATTATTATTATTATTATTATTATTATTATTATTATTATTATTGATAATAATTTTTCTTGTACCATTTATCATTTCGATATTCATCTGGTGTCATTATCAAAGGACTGAAACGAACAATATTACAGAGAAATAATAACTTCATTAAATAAGAAGTGAATACAACAGAAAACTGAAATGACAAAAGACAGTAAAAAAAATTGTCAACAACGTATTTTCATAAACGGATATAAAACAAAACAAAATTGGCATAAAAATCACTAAAAATAGTAAAATAAAATTGCTAAAAATACGTCACTGAAAAGGTATTTCCTTGCATATTTTTTATATATGAGTTGCCAATTGCAGTCACACTTGATGACATTAGACTTGCTAAACCATGAAACGAAATGAAATAAATTTATATATTTGAATAACGGAAGGTAAACAAAACTTTTTACTCAATATATTTTTTTATATATATAAGAGCTGCTAATTGCAGTCACACCTGATGAAATGAGACGTGCTAAAACCATGAAATGAAATGAATTAAAATTTATATATTTGAATAACGGAAGGTGAACAAAACTTTTTACTCAAAACTCTTGAATAAGAGTGAGCGTGAGATTGTAGCAATATAAATATTAACGTTACAACTCCTTAAGCACCGGTGATATATTGAAATTCATTTAGCTTAGAGAGGTCATCAAACCCCCTCTCTCTCTCTCTCTCTCTCTCTCTCTCTCTCTCTCTCTCTCTCTCTCTCTCTCTCTCTCTCTCTCTCTCTCTCGGTTGAAGAAATCAAGAAGTTTAGAGGACATTGTTGATATTACAGTTACATACGAATCTTGTGAAAAAGTGACCGGTATATTTTATATTTATAGTTATGTAAATGAATGATTACATAAATACATACATATATATATATACATGAATATATATTATGTATGTACATAATACATACACACATATATACTATATATATATATATATATATATATATATATATATATATATATATATATATATATATATATATATATATATATATATATATATATATATATATATATATATATATATATATATATATATATATATATATATATATATATATATATATAACTCCTATTGGCAGACGCTCTCTGTTTGCATTTTATATATAAAATGAACGGGTATGAAGACAAACAGGGAAGCTAGCACAAGCCACATAACAGAACTCAAGTACGTCCTACCAGTGTATGATGAGATTGCTCATCCTTATATGGATGGATGCATAATTTTGTAAATAACATACCCTAGGCTGACGGAGCCACCTGTTGTACATAGTGGGAGCAACGATTACATGTTAGGCCGTTTTGATGTATGCATAGAAAAAAATCTTAACCAGGAAAAAATTCTACAAATATTATGTATATGTTTACTCTTGTATGTATGGATGTAAAATTTTGCAAATTAAATATAAGAGATGAAGGATGCAACCACGTGGAAACACCAGGAGAAATGATTCGTGTTAGAGCGTTTGTGAAGTGTATATAAAAACTACCTGACCAGGAAAAAAATCTGCAAATGTTCTGTGGAATGGAATGGAACGTGGAGTTTAGGCCAAAGGCCAAGCACTTGGACCTATGAGGTCATTCAGCGCTGGAAAGGAAATTGAGAGTAGGAGGTTTGAAAGGTGTAACAGGAGGAAAACCTCGCAGTTGCACTATGAAATAATTGCTAGGGGAGGGTGGACAGCAAGGTGGAAGAATGACAATATGAATGGAGGTACAGTAAAAGGAATGAAAAGGGTTGCAGCTAGGGGCCGAAGGAAACATTATGTGAATACTCACTCGTATTTGAATCACTCTATAACTTTGTAAATAACGTATTCTAGGTTGAGGGTACAATCCTTTGGAGACATTGGGAGCAATGATTTTAGGATGGAGCGTTTTGAAATGTACATAAAAGATTGAGACCAGGAAGAAACTCAGCAAATGTTATGTGAATATTTACTCTAATTTTGATAAATGCATAACTGTGTAAATAATGTATTCGTAATTAAGGGTGCAATCTTCTGGACATATTGGGTGTAATCTTTTGGACATATTGGGAACGATGATCTCATGCTGCATGGTTTATGGAACTAAAAAAAAAAATCGTGACCAGGAAAGCGCAATTTTGTTAGTCTTTGGCATTAATTGTTGTTGTTTAGTTAATTGTTCAGCTCAAAATATTGATGATTCCTTTCCAAATGACAAGAGATTCTTTAATCAGTCATTAAGGATTTAAAACCTTAACGACTGTGAATGAAACATTAGAGTTAAATGAAATGTAACTAAATTTAAATTTCATTCTTCTTCTGCATATTTTATGGAATAAAAAAAAAACGATCGTGACCAGGGAAGAGCAATTTTGTTAGTCGTTGGCATTAATTGTTGTTTACTTAATGGTTCAGCTCTGAATATTGATGATTCCTTTCCAAATGACAAGAGATTCTTTAATCAGTCATTAAGGATTTAAAACCTTAAAGACTCTGAATGAAACATTAGAGCTAAATAAAATGTAACTAAATCTAAACTTTAATCTTCTTCTTCTTTCGACCTTATAAGTCCCACTGTATAGCACGGTCGGCCGCTCGAGTCAAATTTCTCCATCTTGCATCCTTGCATCTTCTTCACCCAGTCCCACCTCACCCATATCCCTCCGCCCCGCATCCATCCAACTAAATTTTCATTTTATTGACAAACGCAATTTAACCATGAAAATTAATTTAGCGAAGGAGAGCTCTCTTTTTATAGGTTCGGTCAAATTTCACATAAGTGATCAGCGGCTGCCCTATGAGCCTGCAGAGGCCCAGGCGGACTTCAACTTTAAAGTGAAATTTAATCAGTACGATGGATCGCAGGTTATGAATTCAAGCACACTTCTCTCATCTTCATAAACTCGACTAGGCATTTTTCAGTGTCTGAGTTGTTTACGCCTCTACGATAAACTTAAGAATACTTTCAACCTCTATCAAATTTATCCGGTAAAAAGTTTGGCAACAATTTAGCAATTTCTTTTAAAACTTTTCCTATCACGATAATTTACTTTATCTCAAAACTTGGCTCATATTGGTACTGTGTTTTATCATCATTTCATTCTGTCAGACACCTTTAGGAATTACTTTCTACCTCAAGGAATAAATCCTTCGTAGACACTGCAAATCACAATAAATAAGCTTAGCAGCATTTTCCAAAACATGTACCACCACCACAAGGCTCTTAAGCTTAGCAACAAGAGCAAACGCAACAACGCTTACTAGTAGCGGCAACAGTTCTTGTGGTAAGCTACACCAGCGACGCTGGACGACACTTGGATAGATGACCTAGCGCCGCCTGCCCAGCCTACCCATAATATAACCGTGGACATTTACGAGGCCTGAGCAGGAGTGCAAATGCACCCAGAAATACTAGCTTGTTGAATAACATTTGGAGACGGTTTCTCGAAGGGAAGATATTTTTGGTGAAAAATGAGAAAAATGGTTCGTATCTTCAGACGAAGAAAAAAATTATTGTCTGTAAATGACAGGTTTTCATAACTTTATTTCATGAGTCTCAGTGTCAGTCTGCTTACATATTTCCCCTCAAAAATAATAAACTGATATTGGCGAAAAATAGATATTTGCGTACAATCTGATATTTCCGAAAAGATTGATATTTCCAGGAAAAAACGAATTTTTCCGAAAAAACTGACATCTCCGAAAACAAACTGATATTTGCGAAAAAAAACATGAAAAAAACTAATATTTCCTAAAAAAAAAATTATATTTCCTAAAAGAAAAACTGATATTAAAAAAATTAATATTTCCTAAAAAAATTATATTTCCTAAAAGAAAAACTGATATTCAGAAAAAAACTGTTTGCGTAAAAAACTAATATTTCTGGAAAAAAACGAAAAAATTACGTATCCCAAAATAAGATATATGTGGAAAAAACTGATATTTGCGAAGAAAGCTGATATTAAAAAAAAAAAAATACTGAAAGTACAGCATAATTACTATTTTCACTTTACCTCCCTCTCCTTTGTATACAGACAACCAACCATTCCTCTCCATCACTTTTCAGTAGCATTCTCCAACTAGGCATACCCAGCATTCCTTTGCCAGCCACTCGCGTTCTGCCTACGCAAAAAGCAAAGAGAGAGAGAGAGAGAGAGAGAGAGAGAGAGAGAGAGAGAGAGAGAGAGAGAGAGAGAGAGACGAGTCCTTCCACATGCATTCAAACATAGAGATGACTGATTCCATCATGTTGTATGTGTGTGTGTGAGAGAGAGAGAGAGAGAGAGAGAGAGAGAGAGAGAGAGAGAGAGAGAGAGAGAGAGAATAAGCCCTCAACATGCATTCAAACATATTTAGATATGACTGCCTCCATCTCTCGTGTCTAGTGTAGAGAGAGAGAGAGAGAGAGAGAGAGAGAGAGAGAGAGAGAGAGAGAGACAGACAGACAGACACAGACAGACAGAGAATAAGCCCTCCCATGCATTCAAACATTTTTAGATATGACTGACTCCATCTCGTCGTGTGCTAGAAAGAGAGAGAGAGAGAGAGAGAGAGAGAGAGAGAGAGAGAGAGAGAGAGAGAGAGAGAGAGAGAGAGAGAATAATCCATCCCCATGCATTCAAATACATTTAGAGATGACTGACTCCATCACGACGGGTGTTAGTTTGCCACTTCCCCGGTGCATTCGTATCACACCTTTAAGAGGCAAAGTACTGGAAGCGCGCCTTTAAAACTGTTTGAGTTTACTCCGGGGGATTTTTAACTTCGAGACAATTAGCTGAATTTATTACGGGGAAGTATCCAACCCTCACTTACCTGCTGCTACTTTGCAAACATATTCAGCGGCGGTTGTCGCAAGTGTTTTGCATACAACGGTTATGATATTAGTCAACGAGGGTATAAAAGTATATCTGGGACATTTTTCTGCTGTTGTATAATTCAGGTATTACGAGAATACATTACTTTATTCATATGAAAGTTATGAGACCCGAAAGGTTCGCATGGTGCGTAGTTACAGGTAAAAATTCAAAGGAGAAATTATTTTCTCTCAGACTGATATATATATATATATATATATATATATATATATATATATATATATATATATATATATATATATATATATATATATATATGTATATATATTTATATATATATATAATATATGATACATAATATATATATATATATATATATATATATATATATATATATATATATATATATATATATACATATATATATATGCTCAGTTCTTCTTCGTGTACAGCCAGTGCACTGTGCACACAAAGGTACAGCCACACACACACACACACACAATAGAGAGAGAGAGAGACACAGAGAGAGAGAGAGAGAGAGAGAGAGAGAGAGAGAGAGAGAGTTTCTCCTATGTTTAGTAAGTTTTCCAACCTAGTTTTCAAAAGCAAACAAACAGAAACTACACAGAAGATCGGAGCCAAAATCCTGGACCAGTTTCTAACTGCAGAAAGAATTTCCTGAGAACTGGTTGAGAATTCCTTCGAGATATATCATCTTCAAGTCAGTCTGTGTACAAACAGATGAATCACATAAAACTAATAAGAATAAAACTCTATGCATTACCTAATTTTCATCTGGGTTGGTACGTCATTATGGTACGATTTAAATTTTGAGTTTTCCTGAAAGCACTATGACGTTCAACACTGCTCGGGATCGTCAGTGCTGAATTGAATGGACATACAGTATATCTGTTAGTCTCTTTACATATTCTTCTCTCTCTTCTCTCTCAGATGTACTCGTAAAATGATAAGATGTTTTCAAACCGCCAAAACCTTTGCAAGTGTTCAGAAAAAGCTTCTAAACAAGTCCGAGCTGACCTCAGTTCATCACCTTTAACCCATGACGAACATAACTCCAGTGCAGTTTCCGTAAGCCAAATCCGGAAGCGTCTGTGATACAGCTGGCGTTAGGAGCCATGTTAGACCTATGTTTGGAACATGTACTGAATTGATCATGAGGGTACCTCTGAAATGAACTTTCGTTGTAGGGAACTTCGGGGAATTTGCCCACGTCTCGAGGGGAAAGCAGATATCGAGGATTTCAAAGAGAGCCTGTGACTGTATTGGCTTTGGGGTGTTGGGTACATGGGATAGGTCTATCCAGCTCAATGTTTCTTTGTATGTAGCTGGCCATTTCCAGAAAGGAAATGCTCCTCCAGTAGTATGTCCGTTTCCATTTATGATAGACACCTCCGGTTGCAAATAAATATTCCATGGCAGAGATTTGTTCTAGAAAAGGAATGAAATTAGTAAGGGTATATTACAAAGTGTGATTCATCATAGGGCTTGAAATAATAATAATAATAATAATAATAATAATAATAATAATAATAATAATAATAATAATAATAATAATAATAATAATAATAATAATAATAATAACTGGAATTTGGTAAATGTATACCACAGTTATTATAAATAATATGCATAAGCTTCAGAATCTGAATGACATGCATAAGTCTCCTTAGGACAAGTATTATTTCTGCATAGGCTATTCACAATCCCCTCTTATATAAAAGAAAAAATAAGCAAGTAGATAAAGCTTTTCTTCTTATTTTCAATCCATATTTCACAGTAGGCTACTCATTAATAAAATTATTATTATTATTATTATTATTATTATTATTATTATTATTATTATTATTATTATTATTATTATTATTATTAGTGGAGAGGGCTATAAAAGTGTATCCCCCCAAAAAACAAGTACAACATGCGTCGAAGTTTCTTCGACGCAATCGAGTTTTCTGTACAGCGTATAATGCTGTATAATCCGCAGCCCATGAAACTTTAACCACGGCCAGGTGGCAGCCTGTCCTATAGCGTTGACAGACGCACGATCATGGCTAACTTTAACCTTAAATCAAATAAAAACTACTGAGGATAGAGGGCTGCAATTTGGTATGTTTGATGATTGGAGGGTGAATGATCAATATATCAATTTGCAGCCCTCTAGCCTCAGTAGTTTTAAAGATCTGAGGGCGGAGAGAAAAAGTGCGAACGGACAGACAAAGTCACCTCAATAGTTTTCTTTTACAGAAAACTAAAAATGGTTGAAATTACTCGTGGCCTAAGGCGCGTACGGTATACCATTAATAAATAGATAGGCTAGTTAGTTACTTGATCAGTAAATACCAATAAATCGTCACCCGATAATTATATAAAACGTCAACTAATAAAAATAACAATAAAAACAGAGAAATAACATATAAGTGAATCCCTATTTGTCTAAAAATACGATTTTCCCAAAGCTGCATTGTTTTGTTTCCTTAGCCAACTTTCAAAAACTTTTTTCCTCTTAAGGTAAAATTAGTGGAAAACCTAAATTTAAATATATAGCCTAAAATATATATATATATATATATATATATATATATATATATATATATATATATGTATATGTGTGTGTGTGTGTGTGTGTGTGTGTGTGCATAAATATGATTACGTAAAAAGTACATTAAGGATAACGTTTAGGACTCAGTCAAGGTATCTTCCTGTAGAAGACAAAAATGGAGAATAGAAAACTAATGCTACGCAATTTTAATACTACTACCGCTAATAATAATAATAATAATAATAATAATAATAATAATAATAATAATAATAATAATAATAATAATAACTCTTCAAGAATCACGAAACAAGAATGAATGACATGTTAACAGAATGTCAACGAGGTTAGAATATTGGCCGCATAATCAGGAAATAGTCATTACGAATAAGCTTCTTATCAGACTTTTGTCGAAATGATATTGGAGTCTGCGTGAGTCATCGTCTAATTGGGTGTGATATAAGATGCTATTCATGGCCTCATTTCCTAGCCATTTCCGGAGTGTATTGATTAGTGTTACCATGTCTATGAGAGAGAGAGAGAGAGAGAGAGAGAGAGAGAGAGAGAGAGAGAGAGAGAGAGAGATATTAATAAATACATATATATATACATACAATTATATACATATTTATATTCAGATACATATATGTAATATATATATATACATATATATACATCTATATATATATATATATATATATATATATATATATATATATATATATATATATATATATATATATATATATATATATAGTTTGTGTGTTTGTGAATCATTTGATATAAGGTAGTCAGTGCTCAGGTATTCGTGAAGACAATCTAACAAAAATTAATGAATGAAATTCAGCCTCAAATAACTTCGCAAATTTTGTGTGCATTTTACAAGCAACGGGACCTAAATACCTGTTTTAACACATGAATGAAACATGAATGAAAGTAAATGACACTCCAGCCTGATCAAAGCTACTGAATAGATGGCTTTTAACCCTTAACTGCTCATCAATGTAAACAGTGTAAGTTCAATTACCTTTGGATAATGAGAATCGTATTGAACCACCATTTTATAATAATAACAATAATAATAATAATAATAATAATAATAATAATTATTATAATTATTATTATTATTATTATTATTATTATTATTATTATTATTATTATTACTGTGAATTAAGAAAAAAGATAAAAGAAAAAGTCGATACGTAATGTACCAGTAATTCTTCCTAAAGCTTTTTCGTCGCTCTCGTGAGCGTATTGTTTTAAAAAATATACGCAATTCTAAAAAAAAAAAAAATTTTTCCAGTTCAAATTAAAACAATTGGAAGGCAAAAATCATTCACAATAAACATAAGACAGTAAGGTTCTTTCACTCTGATTATAACAATGGATAGTATGAATTATTATGATTTCATCTTAAAAAAAAAAATATTTTCAAGCCTTGAAATGAACATATGTGCATATATCAGAATAATATTGCGAATATGTATTAAACCATAATTATATCATTCTACTACAAAAAATATTGTTACAATATTATACATACATACATACATACATACATGTATATACATCCATTATTATTATTATTATTATTATTATTATTATTATTATTATTATTATATATAAATATATGTATACATATAAATATACATACATATACATATGTATATGTATATATATAAATATATATATATATATATATATATATATATATATATATATATATATATATATATATATATATATATATAGGCTATACCAGATATAACAAAGTTTTGAATACAGCCAGTTGCTGTTAAATAGGATCACACGGAAGTGCGAGATAACGAGTTACAGCTGAAGAATTTATGTATGCTGCAGAAAAACGCTTCTTAATTAGCACCAGTTTTACCTGTACTATCCTACTATTATAGGAATTCTTGTCAGCGCGTTCAGCGGACATTTCCTTAAAGTAACTAATGATATACGGTTCACCGGTAAAATGTAGTATTGAACTGCTATATATCAAAAGAATATACAGTATATCCATTGAAAAATATTTTGTCCACATTTCTGAAACTCTTAAATTTACGAGCTTTTTTTAACAGCAAAGTGTATGCAGTGCGGAAAAGTTCTCGGGACAAGCGGTGAAGTTCAAAGAAGTTCCGGTGACTCTGGAAACTAATTTAACTGGCTCATCAACATTGCAAATCATGGCGCCTTCAAATGTCTACCACATTCGTGGCATTTTGAGGCTTAGCTTTACATTCCCGATGAAGCTCTGGGCTTTGAACGGAAACTTCAACTCGAAACTCAAACTCGATTTGGTTCATAGGCTTTTCATCCGAGTTCTGGTTACCAGTCATTTAGAAGAGACTTTTCTTTTAGGTCATAAACAGATTAAGCTGCAATTGATGGCCACGGATATTTACTTTGCGATATTCACTAACAGTGTATGTCTTTACGTGTGCTGGCATGCTTCTGATTATTAGCAAGAGTTTCACCGGATGTGATGCAGGTCCAGCTAACTTATGGTTTCTCCTTACCTTTGATAAATTAATCTTTTTCTCTCACGAACGAACCTGACGTCATGAAATACCAACAGCCTGTGTAGCAAAAATCCATGCGAAATAGTCTTTTAATACGAACCTTGGATTCTCTCATTAACATCAGATGTTGATTTACCAAATTCTCGTAACGATGCAGAATAACCCTAAATAGCTTGAAATTGTGTTACTTGTCTGGTACACTTCTTTTATTTCCCCTTTCATATATAATCTGTCTTAAAAATTTGGCAACATTTACTTCGGATCCATCACGAAGAGCATGTGTGAAGAATTTTATAAGTTTGTCTTTCTGGTTTAGATTGCTTTCAATCGTGATTTATGAGACCTGAATTAGAGGATTTTACGTAGTAGTTCACTTGTAAATTTCTTAGTTTCTAAGTACTGATCTTATGAATTTGTACATACTCGCATGGATGTCAACCAATGTACTGATCTACATATATTCATTTGTGTGACCCTGTAGTTGTTTAGTCATACTCTTCGTAGTTTTTGTGTAAAATTAGAGAATTATATTCACTCACTCTCCTGTTTGTTTATCCGCTATAGGCTAGCATAATTCATTTGCGTTTTAGCTCCCATTCTCTGTGTTTTGATAAGTGATTGTTTCTTATGAATTCAGTGAATTTTCACCGACGTATTTAGCTGTACTCGCTTTCTAGCAGAATGCCAGAGCTGAAATTACTAAGTTAAAGTTAAAGTCCTCCTGGGCCTCTGTAGGCTCATAGGGCAGGCGCTGATCTCCTGTTTCTCAGGCCGACAGCCAGTGGTGGACAGGTCCCAATGCTTATGACACGTGGCCAGTGTGTCGCTAGGTCCACTGTTTAACTCCCCAGCCCGAGGGCTGGTACCTATTCTCCTATTGAACCTCTTGGGTTTTTCCGGACCGTTAGGTTGACGGGCTGCCGGATTTTTGCAGTGGTGCAATCCCAGCCATCAGTGAGCGGCGGGATTTGAACCCCGCCCATCTCGACTGGTAGGTGAGAATCATACCACTGCGTCTATAAGTGTAATTTGTTCATATTATGAATATATGTTATTAAATGAAAGGTAATATTTTAAATTCTAATTGCTAGCTATTACAATCTAATATGCTATCTAGGTATGGGCCAGTGTAGCAATGCCATTTAATTAAACTGTTTTAGTAAACCTGCATTGCGTATGTAATAGCTATGCCTTGATATCTAATTCAATTAAGTTTTCTATTAATTGACATTAATTTCTCTTTAATGGGCATGTAAATGAAAATGTGTTGTGCATTTTGAATATATGTAAATTTCGCCACCTGTGCGCTTGCCCCCTTAGTTGATAAAATTGTTTGTGAATCTACATTTCTGAAGCACTTTTCTTAATTAAATGTTTTAAAATATGAATGAAGTGTCTGAAAAGCAAGAAAGTTACTTTTGCTGCATATACAAAAGGAAAAATTAATTATTCCTAAGTCTGCTGTTGAAATTTATTTTATAAAGTTGGTTAAAATTATCGTCTTACTAATCAGACCATTACATAACAAGTAAAAATTGCGCTGAAGTTTCTTCGTTGCAATCGAGCTTTCTGTAAAAAGTATAATGATGTATAAAACTATCCTACGACCGGTCAGCAGCTCGTTGATCCCCAGATGAGGTAAAGTTAAGGTGGGTCGCACTCGTCCGGTAAGTGCTGCCAGACGCACGATCTACAGCTAACCTTAACGTTAAATAAAATAAAAACTACTGAGGCTAGAGGGTTGCAATTCGGAATGTTTGATGATTGGAGGGTGGATGATCAACGTACCAATTTGCAGACCTCTAGCCTCAGTAGTTTTTAAGATCTGAGGGCGGCCAGAAAAAGTGTGGACGGACAGACAAAGCCGTCACAATAGTTTTCTTTTACAGAAAAAAAAAACAACTCTACAGTCTTGCACCCACTTAACTTTATTTCAGAACACGATCAATTCTAATGCTTAAGAGCAGGGAAAAATTACGCTCCACCTTAATTGTACTTCTCTGACAACTATATTTCAAAACACGATCGATTTTAATACTGAAAGCTGGGAAAAATTCCTTTCTACCTTATTTGTACTTCTCTGATAGCTTTATTTCATAACAAGATCGGTTTTAATGATGAGAGCTGGGGAAAATTACCTTCGACTTTATGTGTACTACTCTGATAACTTTATTTCAGAACAAGACCGATTTTAATGCTGAGAGCTGGGGAAAATTACCTCCGACTTTATCTGTACTACTCTGATAACTTTACTTCAAAACAAGATTGATTTTAATAATGAGAGCTGGGGAAAATTACCTTTGACCTTATCTGTACTTCTCTGATAACTTTATTTCAGAACAATATCGATTTTAATAATGACAGCTTGGGGAAAATTACCTCCGACCTCATCTGTACTTCTCTGATAACTTTATTTCAGAACAAGATCAATTTTAATGAGAGCTGAGGAAAATTACCTTTGACCTTATTTGTACTTCTCTGATAACTTTATTTCTACAAGATCGATTTTAATAACGACAGCTTGGGGAAAATTACCTTCGACCTCATCTGTACTTCTCTGACAACTTTATTTCAGAACAAGATCGATTTTAATAATGAGAGCTGGGAGAAACGACCTTCGACCTTATCTGTACTACTCTGAAGACCAGCTACTCTGATTTATAATATACTTTGATACTGCACGATTTTACCGCTGCGGTTCACGTACAGTAGATTCTCCGCAGGCACTGCCTGCCTTTTTCAAGCATACGTCAGTGCGGCCTCAGGGGGTCACAGAGGAGTAACAATAATTTGCTGGTATTTTGAGGATAAACAGTTCATATCTTAAACTACTGGTATTTCATACTTTAGACTTTCTTCATTTCTTCATACTTTTACTAAGTACTGTTAGCACTGTTATCAGTTTGATTTCCATATCAGTTTATTTTATTTTTTCTCTAATTTCTATTATTATTATTATTATTATTATTATTATTATTATTATTATTATTATTATTATTATTATTATTATTATCGGCCTGCTTTTAGCAGTCATTAGTCTTAAAGAAAAGAGAATAGTAAGGACTGAAAAGACCCTTTATAAAATAAATTCAACAAATGCTGCCATTCCTATCAACAGAACATGTTTAAAAGAGGGCCTACTTCCTTACTATTATTATTATTATTATTATTATTATTATTATTATTATTATTATTATTATTATTATTATTATTATTATTATTATTCAGAGGATGAATCCCCATCCATACGGAACAATCTACGGGGGCCACTGACTTGCAATGCGCACTTCGAGATAATCATATCTGAAGCCGCATGGCTCTCAAACATGATAATATTCACGGACGATGGGGGAGAATATTCGTTTAATTTTGGAGGACGCTTCCTTTTCCTTTTCAGCCATCTTTCCTGCACTGTGCTCCAAGAGGTCTGCACATTATTATTCAGTATTTAACGAGGCTTTCAAGAGCTCCTTTTATTACATTCACTTTAATTCCAGCCAGATATTCAGTAAATGTCTTTGCCTGGAGGTCTGCCGCTTTGCTTCATATGCATCTCTCTCTCTCTCTCTCTCTCTCTCTCTCTCTCTCTCTCTCTCTCTCTCTCTCTCTCTCTTAGTTCTAAATGTAATGTCAGTTTTCTTTTTCCTATTCCCACTTGAAACATGAAAATGTTTTTCGTTTTAGTGTTGGTTCCTCCGTCGCTTGGTTTTCTAACAGCTCATTTCGTATAGAAAACAACATTTTAGTGATATTGCAAATATTAAGGTAACAGTATCATATAAAGATAATGATGAAGGAGGCCTTAGAGTCTATGGCATAACTAAGTATAGTAATAAATACTTATACATTTCAATATTTAATATATATATATATATATATATATATATATATATATATATATATATATATATACACTATGTATATATATATACATATATATATATATATATATATATATATATATATATATATATATATATATATATATATATATATATATGTATGTATATATATATATATATATATATATATATATATATATATATATATATATATATATATATATATATATAATATATAAATATATATATATTTGTTTCACGTCAGACCTTTGACTCTAATCAAAGATGCAACCTGTGCTTAAAAGGCTTCCACAACTTCAGCTGTATCATACCCATGCATGCAAGTCTCAACGGCAGCTCGTCGACCCTTGCTACTCAATCTACGCGTATCACCTGTTTAGCGCACACTCTCACGCAAAAAAAATACTATAGCCCTTACGTTCCAACACCTCATGGACAAAATACTTCTACCATTTCTCTCTTCCCCTTTCCCCAAAACTTCCGTATTATCAATACCTCGCTAACCACCGAATCCCATGCGTATGACACCTGTGTACATATCTTCTCCACCTTCTTTGTACTAACATGTGTGAATATGGGCGTTCTATTGAGTGCGTTTGTTAGAGAAGGTAATAGTGAAAGGCCCCGTATATATATCTTTTAATTATCTTACTTGCGCAGTTATGGACATTTTCCAGAGCAGAATGTTTTCATCAGATGCTCTGGAGTTCGGACTGAACGTAGGGCAAAAGCAAAGGCTTACCTTGTATACTGTAAAAAATTATTCTTTCATATAACACTTCCTGGTTTTACGTTTCTGGAAATAGTTGTAGCGATATCAGCAGCTCCTTCCCAGCTATACATGTTGAAGTATAGTGAATATGAAAAAGTATAAATCTTTTTTTTTTTTTTTTTTTTTTGGACAAAAGCATAGGCCTAATATTCTTATAACGCAGAATATTAATGCCCAAAAAGTGGTTCATTATAAATCAAATGAAAATATTTCCACTAATTGATACTAATGATAAATTTCGAAATAAGTAACCGAAATGAACGGAAAATGTATCATATTTATTAATCTCAATAGTTCGTACTCACATTTTATGGAGGTTCAGTCACTGTAACAAGGAAGGTAAAAGTCTTGTTACAACAAAAAATATACTTATATATGTATATACAGTATATATATATATGTGTGTGTGTGTACTTATGTGTGTATGTGTGTATGAGTGTGTCTATCTGTCTACGTTTGTGTATGCAGACATAGGCCTACATGTATGTATAAGAGGATCATTCAAAACGCTTTTAAACATCGTCCAGAAAGAAGTATAATAATTAAACCTTTTTGGCGTGATGTATATTGAATTTCACAATGTTTATCAAAAGGCAAGTCCTTGGTAATTCATTACATCACTATTCGATGTCGTGAGTTCTGATACATATTCTCATACAATAATTTTCAAACTTTTATTTTATCTATTTCATTATGAACTTCCTGCAATATTACTCGGCTATTTTCTAAATATTACACTATACATTTGTAGCCAGTAGACACCTGTATCCAAGCCTTTCCTCGCTAAAAGTATTTTTTCCCTTGTCCGAATCCGTTCAGGACTCATACGTATGCAGGAAGTCTTTGGCCAAGTTTTTTGCCACTGAGGAATACAATGGATAGAACGACTTTCAGTGCCTACAATTTCCGTTATTGCGTCAATGTAATTTGTTTTATTCGGCGGACACAAAGCGAGACAGCATCTCAATACCCTTATCGAGACAAGGTCGAAGGAATGACCAGAGAAAAGCAATGAAAGGTGCGTGAGAGAGGATAAGAAATTATATATATATATATATATATATATATATATATATATATATATATATATATATATATATATATATATATATATATATATATATATATGTAGTCACGTTCCACACACTCAACAATCAGCTATCATGGTGGAGATGGGTTCTAATACAGAATCATATGTACATCAGAGTCGACATCATGATGGCTCAGTGGTTTAAGTCATTGTACATCATTGTTTCTCGTATATGTATATGTATGTGTATATGTATATATGTATATATATATATATATATATATATATATATATATATATATATATATATATATATATATATACATATATATATATATATATATATATATATATATATATATATATATATATATACAAAGTAGTCACGTTTTTACACACTCAACAATCAGCTATCATGGTGGAGCTAATATCTCTCTCGATGGCTCAGTGGTTTAAGTCATTGTCCATCACTGTTTCTAAAGCGTTTATGTATATGTATGTGTGTATATGTATGCATGTATATGTGTGTATATATATATAGACACACAAGCAACTGTGTGTCAGATCGTACGCATACTGATACATGTACACATGCGCAGTAGCTTTAATACCAAAAAAAAAAAACACACGTCTTAGTTTATAACCCTCGTCTTGAAAACGAAATCTGTAGTGCCGTAAAGATTACAGTGATGAGAATATATGGTACCCATAACAACTCCTCTAAGAGCGATTCAGTGTTTTTAGTAGGCTACTATCAATTTTATGAAAGACCTTATGGACAAAATAATGACAGGCTGCTGTAAATAAAATTAGGCCTAGGTGCTGGAGAATGTGTGTGGGTGTTATTTCTGATATTTGTGCACCGAGTTAATTTATTGACTGGTGAATGAACTAACGGGGAGAGGAGTTGCAAACGTAGGCCTACGTTCAAAGGAATTAGCGAAAGGAAGTCTGAATGGAATGTGGAATTCCCTCTGTAAACAGAATAAAGTCTGTTGGTTGGTGAAAGGAGATTTTAAGCGAGCTGCTGACGCTTCGAAATGTCTGTGCTAACAGAGGAAATTGAGAGAAAAGTTTGCGTGAGTCATCTTATGAAAGCATAAGGTAATATGAATGTGATGATGAAATAATGAAACTGAATTCGACAGGCATATGTACAGCAGAGTCGACATCAGCTTATATTCGTAGGTATTCGGGAGGAAACGCTACGTACGATGGAAGAATGAATAAACAGATAAGTAAGGCAAGGAAAGGAATACGGAGGAAAAAACTCAATTCCTTAATGAATTTTGAGTCGATAGATCTTTGAGGAAAATCATATCATTCTCTAGTCAAATCCGTCTTATTCCGAGATGAAACTGTATCTCCCATCCAGTGTAATAAATCCAATTAGACTTCATTTCGAACCCCTGCATGTAAGAAATCCTTCTGTATAGCGATAATTCACTGCAAGATATAAGATAGAGAGACGATCAGGATCTCTGAGCTGAATCAAGGCTGGAAAATAATGTTTATGGTTCTATCAAAAGCAAATATCAAATCATCATCATCAAATCGACGCATCAATTTGATGTTATTCTCAGATTAACAATGAAGAACTATGATATCCTCGATGCGTGTGCTTTTTTATTTGTAAGAATTTCACAAACTTTTGATAAACTAGCAAGTAAAAATTTGAGTCGTTTTGAAAGAAAAAATCTACATAAGTATTTCTTGGTCACTGGGATCTTCTTGTTATCCTACACGTCTTGGATTAACAATAAAGGTTGATTAGATTTACGAATTACCGTACGTTTTTGGAGGATTTGATATATATATATATATATATATATATATATATATATATATATATATATATATATATATATATATATATATATATATATATATATATATATATATATATATATATATATATATATATATATATATATATATATATATATATATATATATATATGTGTGTACATACATGCATATATATGTATGTATGCATGTATGTGTGTGTGTATATATATATATATATATATATATATATATATATATATATATATATATATATATATATATATATATATATATATATATATATATATATATATATATATATATATATATATATATATAATTTCTTAATAAAGTCTATTAAACCATCGATGTATGATAAAATAAAACATTTAAATCAAAACTAACGTTACCATGGAGTAAATTCTCCCATCTTCCCCCGACCTCACGCCAGACCATTGCTATTTCTTCCACGTAATAAAAATTCATTGCAAACAACGAATAAAAATCAATTTCTAAATCATGACATCTTTCGATATAACAGGAAAAAAGAGGTCAGTTGTCCAGGGCAGCTTCGTTTATGAAGAAAGAGGTTTTGTTTGACTAAAAGAAATGTTTGGGACCGGTGCATTTCGTAAGGAAGAGTCAGCAAATTCGAGATGATGGATGACACAGAAACCCACTCCCTTGGATGCAAGAAAGAGAAAAATAACAAAAATAAAAAATGGTAACAATTTCAAGGCAGGAACGAGGTTGGGGCCTTCTTATATGCACACGAAAGTGTGATAATGGAGCATGGTGTGACAACATATATAAAATGACAGTTAAACTTAAATTATATATCATTTTAAATAAAGTACAAAATTTAAAGAGAAAAATAGAAAAAAAACAGGATAACAATTTCAAAGCAGGAATGAGGTTGGTGTCTTCTTATATACACACAAAAGTGTGATAATGGAGCGTGGTATGACAACATATATATATATAATGACAGATAAACTTAAATTATGTATTATTATTTTAAATAAAGTACAAAATTTAAAGAGAAAAACATAAGAAAACTGGATAATTTCAAAGAGGGAATGAGGCTGGTGTCTTCTTATACACTTTCCCTCGCTCAAAAGTGTAATTAGGAAGGATAGTATGACAAAATTAACTTAATGACTGTTAAACTCAAAAAATGTATCACTTTAAATAAAGAACAAAATTAAACTTTCTCTTTGAGAAGCTGCACTTAGCTTGCATATCTTTACAAACTTTTTAAAAAAAATCACGGTGTGATAAAATAAACAAAATGACAATGAAACTCAAACTATATATTGTTATTTTAAATAGAGAACAAAACTTAACTCTCTCTTTGAGAATACCTACTTACCTTGCATATCTTTAAAAACTTGAAAAAAAAATACTTTCAAGATTTTTTGAACGCCGAAAAGTTTAGATGTGACTCTTCGTCATGTTTCATGCAATTCTAAATCTTTTTCTGCATCATGTCCAGAATATGCCATCTTTTCGCTATACGAATACCTAACATAATTTTTACACTACTTTCGTCAATTTACGAATGCCTTTTTAGAGATCTGAAATGCTTTTTAGAGATCTGAAATGTTGGTCAGTTTAAAATATAATAATTCTCAAGGAGTTTCAGAAAACAATTTATTTTTGCATATCATTAAATGAAAATATCGTGCTATAAAATTAATTCAGTCATCCACGTACATTAGAGCTGAAATAAAAACTAATTACGTTTCCTTAATTAGTTTTATTGCTGATGATAATCAGTTTAATTGTAGGACAACTGAAAAATATATTTGCAAAAACATCATAAAGATCAAGAGATTATTGTGCTGGGCTGGGGACAGAGCAAACTATTCCATTTTGAATTGGTTTTCGTTAGTTTCTTAGGCAATAAATCAAGTTGGGGAAGAAGAAATTAATATTATTTTCATATGAAGCCTAACGCGAGTATTATGAATATGCATACACAGTTGTGTGGTATTTGGGTATATATATAAATATAAATATAAATATAAATATAAATACATATGTGTGTGTGTAAAGATATGTATATTATACATGTGTACTTGTATATAAATACAACGTAAGTAAATATATATAGCCTACATATATATACAGTATATATGTATATGTATATATACATATAAATATATGTATATATATATATATATATATATATATATATATATATATATATATATATATATATATATATATACACAGGTACATATATGTTTATGTACTGTATATAGTAATATTCTCTTGAATGCTCTTTCCCCAAAAAAATCTAGCACTCTTCCACCGTTTCGAAGGAACAGTTACTGAAATTTTGCCCCCAAAAAGAAACCCCTAATGGTAGGACTATAAATGGAACAAGAGAAGGGTTTCAAACGGACGCGGGAATGAGATGCAGGATCCTTTGAAGGAGAATTGGAGCTTTTATGGGAGGATCTAAATCCCGAATCCTTTTTGTATGGGTGTGAGCGTCGTTCGGACTCTTGTTTGTTTACTCTTTCCGTTCGTTGTGATTATTTAGGTCAAATTTGCTTTGAGAATTATGCGTAATTTTTTACGCACATACTGGATGGGTCGATATCGTACTCGCCTAGCACTCTCCTTGGCCCGCGTTCGAATCTCCGGCCGGCCAATGAAGAATTAGAGGAATTTATTTCTGGTGTTAGAAATTCATTTCTCGGTATAATGTGGTTTGGATTCCACAATAAGCTGTAGGTCCCGTTGCCAGGTAACCAATTGGTTCTTAGGCACGTAAAATAAATCTAATCCTTCGGGCCAGCCCTAGGAGAGCTGTTAATCAGCTCAGAGGTCTGGTAAAACTAAGGTATACTCAACTTTGACGCACATAAGAAAATAGACAATTGAAACGTTGATTAAGAGTATAACAATTGAATAGGAGTGAGATAAGTGGGGAGATGAGTTCAGGAGACGAAGATAGAGCAGAGAGAACACACTATTTTTGATGAATAATGAGGCCATTCGTTTTCTTGGCCACTGAAGACCCCTTCTTATATAATCGAAAACAGCTAAGAAAAAGCTTGAAGATTATAAGCTGTAAATTTGTAATAAAAAATTCGTGAGTAGTCTTATAGAATTGAATTGAATACAGAATTTAGGCCAAAGACCAAGCAATGGGACCTATGAGGTCATTCAGCGCTGAAAGTGAAACTGATAGCAAACGGTTTGAAAGGTGAAACTTTAGGAAACCCTCGCAGTTGCACTATGAATCAATTGTTAGGAAAGGGTGGAAAGTAAGATGGAAGAAAGGGAATATGAAAGGAGATACAGTAAAAGAAACGAAAGGGGTTGCAGCTAGGGGCCGAAGGCAAGCTGCAAAGAACGTTAAGTAATGCCTACATTGCACCGCACGAGGTGCACTGACGGCACTAGCCCCCTACGGGGTGCAGCCTTACAGGCGTGACATGAAAATCGATTTGGAATAAAAACCTAAGAAACGGACAAGAAACTATTAAAAGAATGTAGGAAAAAGATGAAACGAAAGATGTGTACACCGAACATCAATACAAGCGTGCGTTTACTTCATCAAATCGGTAAGAGAGAAGTAATAAAATATATATTCCAGGCTATGAATTGGCTAAGGAGCTTTCTAGGCATAACCTGAAAGTCAGTGTAGGAAAAAGCCTTACAAACAGACAGAAAACTATCAACCAGTGTCAAATGAACGGACAAAATCTGAAAGAATTTAGAGGATTGCGAAAATATTCATAGGCTAACCCATTTAACTTCACAGAATGAAGTCCTTCGAATTAGCGCTACTGAAAGTGGGAAAAAAAATTTAGAAATCAAAGATTTTATTTTGAAACCTATGAAAAATCAAGGAATTTTTTTTTTTACCATGAAAAACGGGATGTTCCTAAGGAGAGGGTACGAAATTTTATATAGCGCATATATCCAATTTAACAATGAAAAAGACGATTCATTCCCCTCCTCTCTGGAAGAGCCACATCTTTCGGGAGGTTTTCCACGACTTTCGAGGGATGTAATCCCCGCCTTTACGAACCTCTAGTAAGAAGGTGGAGTCTCTTAAAAAAAAAAAAATAAAAG
>NC_089767.1:23754508-23779508 GCF_040412425.1 Macrobrachium rosenbergii | reverse complement strand
GTTAAACGCAACTGAAGGTTCAGTAAGGAGACAATGACGCATTACCTCTTTTTTTTTGGGGGGGAGGGGGATTTTAAAGCTAGCCAGATGCCCATATAAGCCTATTCTCGAGACAGAGGTAAGGGATATGACGAAGAATCAGATATTATCGGTTGAACTTAAATATATAACGATGGTTATAAATGAAAGTTAAATGGAATTACAACCTAACCCATTAAAAAGTAAACAATAAGGTTGAAAATTATCATAGGTAAAGCGGAAAAAATACGTAAAAAAAGAAGCCAGTACTATGCCTGGTTTTAGTGTGGTCCCAAAGAACCAAAATTTTGGGCAATCCTTGGCACTGCGCCACATATTTCATATTCTACAGTGCATAATGCATACCTCTTTCACAATATCGATGCAAAATAATTTCCGCGAGGAAAATAGCCTATGGATTGAGAAGGGTTGGTCGTTAGGGAAATTACCTAGAAATATTGGAAACACTTTAGAATTCTCTGAAGTCTCTCAGAACAAATGAGCAGACATCAAAAAGTTTTAAAATAAAGTTCCCATTAGATTTCTTTTTTTTTTTTTTACAAGTCATACTGGTAATCTGGAAACAAATTAATTGTTATTACTTGTTATTACTGATAAATATCCTCCCTGAAAACCAAAGACAAATTACTAATCGACATGAAAAATCACTAATTATAATCCCTGTCCCTTCCCCAAACTCAACCTCTCCCCTCCTCCCCCATTCCTTCCCCAACACACCCACCCCCAAGCGCCCCCACCCCCGTCTCTCTCCTTGATAAAAGGAATTGCTCCGCTCCATACAAAAACGAGATAATTACTTAATTTTTGCGATGTTTCCTTGGTCGTTTCATCTCGCTGATTAAAGCCTCTGGCTGGATGTGCCACAATCTGGCAAATTGTATGACTTGGAAGTAGCATGACCCTGGAACACGTAATACTGCGATTCAAGAAGATGGTTGCCTTAGTTTACAAACTACACCTTACGCAAATTTTTTTTTGTATGTTGATTTACGGCTTATGCAGCAAGGCTATGTGGTAAATTTTTAATGGGATTTTTCCTTATTAAAGCTGATCAAACTGGATGTTCTTTAGCCCCCCAAGGTTAAAAACTCAAGTCATTCAAAGTTCTCCAACGCTGAAACTGACTGAAAAACTGCCCATACACGCCCCTACCCGTCGCGAACGCCCTGAACTTATGAACATCAACTTGAATGGGAGTTTTCCTTATCGAAAACTTAAGGAAACGGACGCTCTACCGCAGCCCCCAAGATTAAAGGCTCAATCATTCGAAGCTCTCCAGCACTGAAACTGACTATAAAAAGAGACCATAAACGCCCCCAGCCGTCGCGAACGCCCTGAATTTAAGAACGCAAACAAACGAAAAACATTCTGGGAAAATAAGAAGCGCATGAGAAACACGGCGATACCGAGAACTTGATGCTGGAATATTCGTCATTTCTTCTGGAGGATAATCACCACCTTTCTCTAACGTGGCGGAGGTAATTACTCGCGCCAGGGCACTGGTTAGCTGTTTCTGTGGCTAGTTCACAGCTACTAGTTATCCAGAAGGGCTCTCGTCATTGCAGAACTAGTCATTAGCGAGATATGTCAACCCATGGGGAAGTAGGTTGCTCCATATTCACTTCCAGGACGTGGTCTCTCATTAAGAGACGCATAGTGTCTCTCCCCTGGCCTTCTTTAAATCCCAGCTCTTGGCAAGGCGAGGAAAAGTAGAAGGCCAGAGGACTTTTGGGTTAAATTTTTTCCAGCCGGATTCAAATGCCCTTCGGAAGTTCAGGCGGAAACCAGACTGACAAAAAAAGAAAATGAAAAAAGAACAAGAAATTTCAGCGGCATTCCGGGACCGGGATGTGAATGCCTATTTTTCGTTTTTCGGGTGGGCCAACTTATGACGGCTATTGCATGAACACGGAAGAAGGAAACGGTAAATCATGGTGAAATGACTTTGAAAATTAAAAAGGAGGCAGCGTGTATCTGCGCTTATAATTGCACGTGGGTGTTATTTGACCTGAATATAGCCTACACGGCCACACACACATGTAGCTTACCCACTCGTGATATATATATATATTATATATATATATATATATATATATATATATATATATATATATATATATATATATACCACCCACGTTAAAAGAAAAAAGAAGTGATATATATATATATATATATATATATATATATATATATATATATATATATATATATATATATATATATATATATATATATATATATATATATATATATATATATATAGGCTATATGTCTATATACATACATATTTCTCTGTACCCCACCTATTCTCATGGATATATCCCCAGATTTAATTTTCCTAAAAATACTAAAATGAGTTAATGACATCTGAATGTTTTGCTTTTCACCATGAACAGTTGCCCATTCAACCTTGTGTCTTGAAATATTGTTAACACTCTAGATATCATTTTACTCCTCAGTGACTCGGTCTCGTTAAAGAAAACGTTTGAAAAATAAACTAGAGAAAAAAAAAAAGTCCTCTTAAAAGCTTGGATAGATGTTACTTTCTTTCATATTTTGTTCTTGGAAATTTTCTTTTTTTGGGGGCGGGGGAATACTGGTCCATTTATTGGCTTTTTGATCAAAGGCTGGTAATATTAACCGAATCTTGTGCAACAATTAACTATTTGTTTGACTTTAAAGCTTCACTTCATTCTTTATTAGCTGATACTTGTAAAATGATTAGCTGCATTAATAAATAGCCTATAATTTGATAAAGTGTAGTGTTGCATTGAATTTTTAAACATTTTTTTTAATACTTGTCTTATTTATTGGTTTTGCAATCAAACGTGGATATTAACCAAACCTTATAAAACTATCAACTATTTGTTTGAGTGGTACAATGAATTTATTTTTTCTTTTTTTTTAGTGCGCACTGAATTTGGTTTTTTTAAATACTAGTCTTATTCATTAGCATTTCAATCGAACGCGGACAATATTATTCGAATATGATGCACAATTCAACTATCTATTTTATTTTAAAGCTCCATTTATTTTTTTTTACCAGTTAACACTTCTAAAATGATTAGGCTATGCTCGTCAGTAAACATACCTTGATAAATGTGAATAGTTTTCAGAATAAGGACGTCTTCCCTAGGGAAAACTTGACGCTCTTAGCAGCGGTTTTTTTTTATGTTTATCATAAGCTGTATTCATCGACGCAATTTCAGCATATATTTGTTGTTTAGTATGCAAATTAGGTTATTAAGCTGTCAGGTCTAAGAATAAGGCTCTTACGAAAAATAGTGTCCTGGGAATAAAAGTTTGTTTAATATTATCAAAATATGGGATTTTTATTTATGCAGGATTTCCTTAGGGTTACAATGTTCTTTATTGCTGAAACTTTCCCTACTTTCGTTAGATTAATTAATTGCAATTTATTTTCGTAATTAAATATGATATCGACCCCTACCATTGGAATAAGACTTTTTACTCTGAATATCTAAAATTAATATAAATTTTAATATAAATATTCTTCTACTCTAATTAGATCAATTACAATTTTTATAATCAAATACAGCATCATAACGTTTCGCAGCTATGAATGTCTATAATTGATATAAATCTAAATACGAAAAAACAAGAAATCTTTACTGGAGACATATTGAGAACACGTCAGAGAGAACCAAATAAAAACAAGTTATAGTCTGATAATATTTCAGTGCCAGACATCTGGACATAAGCAAGGCAAGTGTACTGGAAAACTGATATGTCGGAATGTGGTCAAGGTCGTTGTAGGCGAGGGCATTGGAGTGTTATGTAGAACGCATGTGCACTTTGTAATGTCTTACTGTTTTCTAACGAAGGATCCCTCTGTTTGGGAAATATGAAGAAGAATAAGGGAGATTTAAACCAAAAATGGGGAATATGAAGAATAATAAGGGAGATTTAATGCAAAAATGGGGAATATGAAGAAGAATAAGGGAGATTTAAAGCAAAAATGGGGAATATGAAGAAGAATAAGGGAGATTTAAAGCAAAAATGGGGAATAAGAAGACGAATAAGGGAGATTTAAAGCAAAAATGGGAAATGTGAAAAAGAATAAGGGAGATTTAAAGCAAAAATGGGGAATATGAAGAAGAATAAAGGAGATTTAAAGCAAAAAATGGGAAATGTGAAGAAAAATAAGGGAGATGTAAGGCAAAAATGGGAAGTATGAAGAAGAATAAGGGAGATTTAAAGTAAAAATGGGAAATATGAAGAAGAATAAGGGAGATTTAAAGCAAAAATGGGGAATACGAAGAAGAATAAGGGAGATTTAATGCAAAAATGGGAAGTATGAAGAAGAATAAGGGAGATTTAAAGCAAAAATGGGAAATGTGAAAAAGAATAAGGGAGATTTAAAGCAAAAATGGGGAATATGAAGAAGAATAAAGGAGATTTAAAGCAAAAAATGGGAAATGTGAAGAAAAATAAGGGAAATGTAAGGCAAAAATGGGAAGTATGAAGAAGAATAAGGGAGATTTAAAAG
This sequence comes from Macrobrachium rosenbergii, assembly GCF_040412425.1. Classification (NCBI taxonomy): domain Eukaryota; kingdom Metazoa; phylum Arthropoda; class Malacostraca; order Decapoda; family Palaemonidae; genus Macrobrachium; species Macrobrachium rosenbergii. The sequence goes on along the minus strand of NC_089767.1, from coordinate 23,774,959 downwards.
TAAAAATGGGAAATATGAAGAAGAATAAGGGAGATTTAAAGCAAAAATGGGGAATACGAAGAGGAATAGGGAGATTTAATGCAAAAATGGGAAGTATGAAGAAGAATAAGGGAGATTTAAAACAAAAATGGGAAATGTGAAGAAGAATAAGGGAGATTTAAAGCAAAAATGGGGAATATGAAGAAGAATAAGGGAGATTTAATGTAAAAATAGGGAATATGAAGAAGAATAAGGGAGATTTAAATAAAAAATGGGAAATGTGAAAAAGAATAAGGGAGATTTAAAGCAAAAATTGGGAATATGAAGAAGAATAAAGAAGATTTAAAGCAAAAATGGGGAATATGAAGAAGAATAAAGAACATTTAAAGCAAAAATGGGAAATGTGAAGAAGAATAAGGGAGATGTAAAGCAAAAATGGGAAATATGAAGAAGAATAAGGGAGATTTAAAGCAAAAATGGGAAATACGAAGAAGAATAAGGGAGATTTAAAGCAAAAATGGGGAATACGAAGAAGAATAAGGGAGATTTAATGCAAAATTGTGGAGTATGAAGAAGAATAAGGGAGATTTAAAGCAAAAATGGGAAATGTGGAGAAGAATAAGACAGATTTAAAGTAAAGGGAGATTTAAAGCAAAATGGGAAATATGAAGAAGAATAAGGGAGATTTAAAGCAAAATTGGGAAATGTGAAGAAGAATAAGGGAGATTTAAAGCAAAAATGGGGAATGTGAAGAAGAATAAGGGAGATTTAAAGCAAGAATGGGGAATACGAAGAAGAATAAGGGAGATTTAAAGCAAAAATGGGAAATATGAAGAAGAATAAGGGAGATTTAAAGCAAAAATTGGAGATATGAAGAAGGATAAGGGAGATTTAAAGCAAAAATGTAGTATTTTGAATACTTAATAAGGTGAGAATAAAAGCATTAAGATTAAAGATTAGACTTAGAGCATATGGATATGTAATAAGGCAATAAAAGATAACAAATTAAAATATAAAAATAAATAATGAATTAATAGAATATGAAACTAGTTTCTTTAAGAAGCCACTGTAAAACAAAATTATGGTTCGCCAATGCATATCAGGCTCCAAATCTCTCATAAGCTGTTCTTGGACTTAAACGATATAAAATCGTATTTTTGTAAGAATGAAAATACTTTACTAACTATATTATCAAAGAAAAAAAATATCGTTGTGGTACCTAACACCAACTTGGTAAAAAAAAAAAAAAAGTTGAAGCTCTGATAAACAAACAGGTTTCTACCAAATGAACCTCAAGTGGCCCAAAGGAAAGTCTTCTGTAAATAAACTCCGGAGAAGATGATGATAAAGAAGATGCTGATGATGAAGATGGTGATGATGAAGATGAAGGTATTGATCCTCGTAGTCAAATATTTCCACTAGACGCATCATGTTCCCTAATTTCCCTTCGTCTTTTGTGTATGTTCTTTAGGGGCAATTATTATTGTGTTTCTCTCCAGCGTATCTGTTTCAGTGTAAATTATTTTTTATTCGTCATCAAGGTTGTAAAGAGAATAGTGGTCTGTTGTCATCCGCCAATCGCTTTATATTTCATCATCTAATTGTGTTTACCTTAATGTTATCCGTGTTTTAATCCAAGTTCCTTCACTGATATTGAACTTCTTCTTTCACCTCTTCATGGCTTTTAAAGGAAGGTTTTTTGACTCTTTACTCCATTTGCGTCATTATATAATTAATATTCTTTATTAATCATCAGTCTTCAAGTAAGAGCTTTATGGTTGTTATATCTTAAAAGTTTTTCTTGAATAAGAATAACTGATATTTTGCAGTTCACGAATCTCTTATTGTTCAGTGGTTCTTGACCTTTTATTACCACGCCCCCTCTAAGAGTTGGTCCTTCCCTCCACGCCCCCCTTGTATCTATGAGTAAAATTCCCTCCCAGATTAAAAGGAAAATGAAAAAAAAGAGAGAGAGAGAGAAGAGAAAGGGTGTCTTGATTCTTTTGGGAATACATTAGTGAGATACTTGACACTGCTTCTTAGCGACTCTTGTTATGAGGATAACATATAATGAGAGAATTTTTTATTTTTCCCGAGGGCTCCCCGCCCCCTCGAAATTGCTGTTCCCCCCCCCCTCCCCCGCCACCCCAGGTTGAGAACCACTGGTCTGGAAGGATTACTCTTGGATAACATTCTACTTCCATCGTTTTCTTGAATAACTTTATACGAAATTTATTTCAAAAGCATAGACATTGCCTTCGGATGGATTTCTAACCTGAATTTTACTGATCTTAATATGACGGTCAATTAAGGATTCAACAAAGATTATGTTTTTCTTATTATTCCCTTTCGTGTGACAGCTATTATTCTCTAGTGGCTTTTTCTTTTCATTCTATGCAGTAAATTGTGCGTGTCCCTATAACTTTGAGGTGACAGTTCTAATGGCTATGTTTCTACATAATTATGTTTGTTCATCTAACTCTATTCATTTGTGGTGGATATTTCTTTACATTTAGGTTTTTAAGTTCATCTTCTTCCTCACAGATACCTTTTGAAACTTTAAGCTTTTAGCTATAGTTCATCTTTTCCTTTTCCTCTTTGAATTATAAATTCATACAAAGTGCAGCGTAAAAGAATCCCTGCAATAGTCAATAAACCTTTATTTTCGCTAAATCGCGAATGTAGCTGACAGATTGTTTTTTACATTGCCCTGTCCTCGCTCATCTTTTAAAGCTCTTTCAAGTCGCTTTATTGATCTTATTCTTAATGCTGCTGTAAGTAGGATGTTATTTGAACATCTTTCCCAGCTCCAGGGTCCCCCGAGTCCTGAGGCCTTCCTTCTTTCCTTCAAGGATGTAGGTCAATCCTATATACTTCTGATCAGGCCCTATGTTCATTTTCACTTAATTATCTTTCTCTTGTGCTTCAGTCTTGGTTTAGGTAAAGAAAATGAGATGGCTTGTGATAGGTTTTCCAAATAAGGAAATATCCGGTATATTATTCTTTTTAGTGTAATGGGACCTCCGTAAATAAATATGCACCCTTCTGCATTTAGGGTAAGAAAAAAAGTATACCTTAGTTTAACCAGACCACTGAGCTGATTAACAGCTCTTCTAGGGCTGGCCCGAAGGATTAGGCTTATTTTACGTGCCTAAGAACCAACTGGTTACCTAGCAACGGGACCTACAGCTTATTGTGGAATCCGAACCACATTATACCGAGAAATGAATTTCTATCACCAGAAATAAACTCCTTCGAAAAATAAATAAATAAATAAGAAAATAAATCAATAAAATAAATAAAAATGAATTAATTTAATTAATTAAATACATTAACTCATTCATTCATTCATTCATTCATTAAATAATTAAGCAAATAGGTTACATCTGAATCCTTCTACATGTAAGGTAAGACTTGCAATCCTTCCAAAATAAACAAATAAATACGAGATAAATGAATAAGGAAATACATCGGTATCCTTCTGGTTCTGGAAACTGAGAGTTTTACAGCAATTCTATTATAGTCCAATTCATTGCCTGCTTTTTTTGACAAGAATTAGAATCCCCTTTCTCTCTCTCTCTCTCTCTCTCTCTCTCTCTCTCTCTCTCTCTCTCTCTCTCTCTCTTCCATTTTCCCTTTCCCCCAATTCCTGTGGCCTTCCCCTTTTCCCTTCGTGGACGATTGGTTCCACTTTTTCCCCACATCTCCCCCTTTCTTTCCGTATATCCCCTAGGCCTTGGTTAGGTAAGAGCACTGAATTTGTTTTTTTTTTTTCCCCTTTTTTAGTAATTTTTTTGTATAAAAAAAAAGGCGCCTGGACTGACCCACCAATTTGGCAGTACATCTGTACAGTTTTGTCTATTTCGTTCTGAATCCTCTATGCGAAAGTGAGGTTCTTTTCAAACATACAACTTTATAAAAAATAATAACTTTTGTATGTTTAATTGCCATAAATCTTTCACGGTGTAAAAGAGTTTTATTTACCTTTTATTTTTTATTATTATTATTATTTTTTTTTTTTTTTGCTTAAAACCAAGCTTGTAGTGATATGTTACTTTATTTTCAGTGGGAAAATTTTTAAACTTTTTTAGATTTTAATTCCTTGATTTGTCAACAACGATAAAAACAAGTAAAATATGCGCCGAATTTTCATCGGCGCAATCAACTTTTCTGTACAGCGTATAAGGTATGAAACTCTTTGCCACGGCCCATGAAACTCTCAGTCGCGGCCCATGAAACTTTCAGTCACGGCCTGGTGGTGGGCTGTGTTGTTGACACATACCGGTGCCAAACGCAGGATCATGGCTAACTTTAACCTTAAATAAAATAAAAACTACTGAAGCTAGAGGACCGGAATTTGGTATGTTTGATGACTGGAGGGTGGATGATCGACAAGCCAATTTGCAGCTCTCTAACCTCAGTAGTTTTTAAGATCTGAGGGCGGACGGAAAAGGTGCGGAAGGGGAGACAAATCCATCTCAATAGTTTTCTTTTACAGAAAACCAAAACGGTTTAAAATTCTTGGACAGGTAAATCCATTTAACACGCCAGAAACTTTTACAAACTTAAGACACCTGCTTTCCTTGCTGGGGTTTGGAAATTTCAGCTTATTTTACCTCAAGCTCTTACAGACGATATATACACTTCATGATAAATATATAATACTGGAAGAGCAAAAATCAATCTGGGAAAAATATTCATAAATATATATATATATATATATATATATATATATATATATATATATATATATATATATATAAAATATTCATATATATATATATATATATAAAAATATTCATATATATATATATATATATATATATATATATATATATATATGTATGTATATATATATATATATATATATATATATATATATATATATATATATATATATACGATATATACACATAATATACATACATATACATATACACATTTATAAGTAGTATACAGGCTATATGTGTGTGTTTGTGTACATATATCCTTACGTTTTGTCCGCAGGCAAAAAAAAAAAGAAAAACAGTCTCCGTATTACCATAAAGACACGTGTACCATTGCTGAAGTTAGCATTGATACATATTAGTATTTAACACCGGGAAGGCTACACATGGTTTGCTGATTTGTCATTTTAGCTGTCAATCAATGCAATTTCACGAATCAGAAAGAGCTTTGCCGAATTAATATCTGTAACGAATACTCATAATATTTCAGCGCATTTTGAAGCATCCATTTTACTCTCGAATAAACTAGAATTAAAAGGATCTAGTTGTTTAATGACTGGAACTAATATTTTAGTTTGAATTCAAGCGAATATATGAGATACACTCACCCATCCCTAATTTAAAAAAAAAAAAAAAAAAAAAGTAATACTGAGAGTCTTCAGTAATGGATCCACTATCAAATCAAAATAATTGCTTCAGCCGAATACAGAAATTATAATCAGATATTTCACAAAATTATGAAGAACAAACAGATAGTTGAAGAACAAATGAATGTTGAATATTATTTTATGCTATCTATGGTTGCAGTATCCACATTGCATGAAACCTACGCACATGAGTTATTTGAAAGTGCATGAGAAAACAAAAGTTTCTGTATTAAAACGCTTAATTAAAGGATAATTGCGTTATTAAAGGTTGGACTCGAAAGATAACGCTTACCATTTCGTCACTAAATCATAAAACTTCAATTCTACAGCATTTTAAAAGCCATATAAAGATATATTGTACCCAAAATTAATGTAATTCATACAAGTAATGGAAATTTATTTTAACAGTCGCTGTAACATATAAAAATATAATGTACCCAAAATTAATGTAGGCTAAGCAATTTATACAAGTAATGGAAGCTAATTTTAATAGTCATTGCAACAGATAAAGATATAATTTACCCAAATTAAAGAAGCAATTCATATGAGTAGTGGAAGCTAATTTTAAGTCATTAAAATATAATGTAACATAATGTAAGTAATTCATACAAGTAATGGAAGCTAACTTTAAAAGTCATTGAAACAGATCAAGATATAATGTAGCCAAAATTAAAGCAAGCAATTCATATAAGCACCGGAAGCTAAATTTAAGTCTTTGTAACAGGTAAGGATATAATGTACCCAAAAATTAATGTAAGCAATACATATAAGTAACTGAAAATAATTTTAATAGTCATTGTAACAGATAAAGATATAGGCTACTGTACCCAAAATTAATGTAAGCAATTCAAATACGTACTGGAAACTAATTTTAATAGTCACTGTAACAAATAAAGATATGATGTACCCAAAATTAATGTAAGTAATTCAAACAAGTAATGGAAGCCTATTTTAAGCCATTGTAACAGAGAAAAATATAATGTACCCAAATTAATTAAAGCAATTCATACCAGTATTGGAAACTAATTTTAATAGTCACTGTAACAGATAAAGATACAATGAAACCCAAAATTAATGTAAGTAATTCATACAAATAAAGGAAGCTAATTTTCATAGTCATTGTAACAGGTTAAAAATAAGTATAGCCTACCTTAGTTTTACCAGACCACTGAGCTGATTAACAGCTCTCCTAGGGCTGGCCCGAAGGATTAGACTTATTTTACGTGGCTAAGAACCAACTGGTTACTTAGCAACGGGACCTACAGCTTATTGTGGAATCCGAACCACATTATAGCGAGAAATGAATTTCTATCACCAGAAAAAAATTCCTCTAACTCTTCATCAGCCGGGAGTGGGAACTGAACTCCGGCCCATCGGGTGACAGTCTGAAGTTCAACCGACTCGGCCAACAAAGGGCTCATTGTAACAGGTAAAGATATAATATACCCAAAATTAACGTAAGTAATTCATACGCGTAATGGAAGCTAATTTTAATATTCATTGTAACAGATAAAGATATAAAGTACCCAACATTAATGTAAGCAATTCATACTAGTAATGGAAGCTAATTTTTATAGTCACATTGTAACAGCTAAAGATGTAATGTATCCAAATTTAATGTAAGTAATTCATACAAGTAATGGATGGTAATTTTAACAGTTATTGTAACAGATAAAGATATAATGTACCCAAATTTAAAGTCATTCATATAAGTAATGGAAATTAATTTTAACAATCATTGTAACAAATAAAGATATAATGTACCCAAAATTAATGTGGGCAATTCATAGGCAACAAACAATGGAAGCTAATTTTAATAGTCATTGTAACAGATAAATATATAATTTACCCAAAATTAATGTGAGTAATTCATTTACGTAATGCAAACTAACTCTAAAAGCCACTATAACAGAAGTAATGTACAGTAGGCTATATAAGTAATGCATTTAAGTAATGGAACTAGTTGAGTGCACGCATATGTAAATGTGTGAGAAATATATATTAAACCGGGCTGACTTGGGGAAAGGTTGGCCAATTACTATTCTGCAAATTCAGCAAAAAAAAAAATTTTTTCACGAATGTTTCTAGTTTATATATTGGCAGTTATGACAGGCGGTGCACGAATTTTTTGGGGAATGATTTTTATTTGGAACGACAACCGCAAGCGAGGCGTTCGTATTTTGTCAAGGTTGCTGGTGAAAATAACATTTTTCTGTTAAGTACAAAAACTTTTTCGTGGTTTATTCTGGAAAGTATGCAAGCTGCTCTGGCCATTAACTGCACGATCAAGAATACATTATTTACATTCATTACTGGTACATGAGATCAATATCAGTCAAAGTGGATTTTGATTTATATATTTATATATTTCAGACATACACGCCAAGCACTGGGGCAACTAAGGCCATTCAGCGCTGAAACGGAAATTGACAGTAAAAGGTTCGAAAGGTGTAACAGGAGGAAAACCTTGCAGTTGCACTATGAATCTACTGTTAGGAGAAGGTGGACAGTAAGATTGAAGAAAGAGAACACGAACGGAGGTACAGTAAAAAGAATGAAAGCAGTTGCAGCTCTGGGTCGAAGGGACGCTGCAAAGACCCTCAAGTAATGCCTACACTGCACCACATGAGGTGCACTGACGGCACTAACCCCCCAAGGGGTCACAGTGGATTTTAAAACTGATTCGTTTAGAAAATGCAGGATACGACCAAATAAAAGAAGATTAAATTGCTGTAAACTTTGAAAGTTGTTTAATGTTACTTATGTCAAGTAACGTGTTATTTTTCACGTCCAGACTATCGATTTAATTACCTTTAAACGTTTTAGTACATCGACTTTTGTTTTCTCAAGAGCTTTCAATTAACTAATGTGTTCAGATTAATGCCATATGGGTATTGAAACTGTAAGTAGTAGTAGTAGCAGTATTATTATTATTATTATTATTATTATTATTATTATTATTATTATTATTATTATTATTATTATTATTATTATTATTATCTTCAGGAGATGAAACCTGTTCATATGGAACAAGCCCACAGGGGCCACTGACTTGAAACTCAATCTTCCAAAGAATATTACTGTGCTCATTAGGAAGAAGGAAGAGGAGGTAAAGGGAAACACACAAAAAGGATATCCCACTTATTAAAAAAGAAAAAATCAATTAAAAAATTCACAAATACATAAAAAAAGCAAGGTAAAAATATGAGATTCTTTCATCTCTCAACCAGCTCTTTCTTCTTCACATTTTCTTCAGATTCAGCCTCCATTTAGGTTTCAGCGAATTACTGCCGTACCGAAATGCTTGCCTAGAACAGCGGTAACGGAACGCAATGCGATTAAGGCCAATCTTCATAGGTCTAACTTTGCGCCCTCGAGTTTCAAATTGCACGCCGCGAGCTCCTGAAGTTCTCCCGGCGCCGCTTCCGACGTCAAATAACTATCAGGTCGGTGGAGTGGAACGGCGAAGTTAGCAGGCAGTCGGAGTTTTACGTTCTCACGTTCCTCCTTCGCTCGCTGGTCTTGAAGACCTGATGGTCTGATAAGGAGACCAATCGGTTACGTCATAAGATGACGTCATTGCAGCCGGTTAAGATCGGGAGTAAAATTCTTAAACGAAGCCTCTGGAGACAATCTACCATTACAAAAGTGGATAGGAAAACCTGTTCCTTTACTGAGTCAACAATATAACATAAGAGAAACAAGTACGCAATCGAGTTTTCTGTACAGCGTATAATGCTGTATGAGCCGCGGCCCATGAAACTTTAACCACGGCCCGCTGGTGGCCTCTTCTATAGCGTTGCCAGACGCACGATCATGGCTAACTTTAACCTTAAATAGAATAAAAACTACAATGGTTAGAAGGCTGCAATTTCGTGAAACTTTAACCACGGCCTGCTGGTGGCCTGTTCTATAGCGTTGCCAGACGCACGATCATGGCTAACTTTAACCTTAAATAAAATAAAAACTACAGTGGTTACAAGGCTGCAATTTCGTATGCTTGATGATTGGAGGGAGGATGGTCAACAAACCAGTTTGCAGCCCTCTAGCCTCAGTAGTTTTTAAGAGCTGAGGGCGGACAGAAAAAAGCGCGGACGGACAGACAAAGCCGACACAATAGTTTTCTTTTAGCCTACAGAAAACTAAAATATGAACAAATTGAGCCGGAAATTCTCTCAATTTTTTTGCAGAATCGGTTAATACTATGAAAAAACTATTTTTTCCACCGAACCCCATATCATAAAATTAGAAATACCAAAGCTGGTATCCTAGACCCCTAAATTTTTCTCTTTATATATTAAAATAAATTCCTCTAGATGACTTATCGTTTAACCCTGAAGTAAACACTAAGGGGAGATTTTCGAGAATACACCAAAATATACACATCAGAATACGTTGAGAGAACGTCTTACGTCCACAAAAATCGCCAACAAGGGCGTCACATACCACTGACCAGTACACAGGCATATATATATATATATATATATATATATATATATATATATATATATATATATATATATATATATATATATATATAATATATATATATATATATATATATATATTATACTATATCATATCTTATAGTTATATATATATTATATATCATAAACTAGATCAAATATATCCTAGACTAAAATTTTCCCAATATTTTAAAATACATATACGATATATATATATATATACAATATTGGAAGATACTAGACTATACAAAATATATACATAAACGTTGTTATCTTATTTTATTAAACTCCCATCATATTTTCAATTGAGTTGGCCTGAAATTTGAATACTCTTGATTATCATAAAACTAGATACCGAGAAAAAGCCCTCAAGAGCATTCCGAAATCCTAGACCCTTAAAATTTTCCCTTTATATTTTAAAATAAACTCCTCTACGATTACTTATCATTAACCTTGCAAGGTACGGTATACAATATTGGAAGATACTCGAGACTACACAAAATATACACATAAGAAGACGTTAAGAGATTATCTTATTTTATCTACAAAAATCGCCCAGTTTGGGGTGTCACAGACCACTAACCATAGAAGACAACTGTGTAAAATTGCAATACACTGAAATTTGTAAACATACTCTTGATTAGTAACAGAAATTATTAATTAAACCTAGTTTGAACCGAAAAAAAATTATCGCCCTCAAGAGCATTCAATGCAATTTCTGACTTAAAAAGTCATCTGTAAGGAAATGAATTCCAAAGAGACCACTACTATCAATCCTAGTGAATAGGAAACTGAATCACATCTTCAAGGTCTTTGACTGATAAACAGCCACCATGGGAATTATTTACTTTCATTTATAAATAACGACCAAGTTGAAGGAATAACTGTTCATACTCTGATGTCAAGACGTCTTAGGAGAATATTATTATTCATAACTAACCATACTTGAAAAATGTATTATATGTGTCTCTTACAAACAGAAATGGCAATCTGAAACGGAATACAGCAAAGGATTTCGTAACCACTTCTCTGCTACGATGAAAAAGACCGAAAAATACGAAATTTGAGATGAAAACCATCAGGTATTTATTTAATCGCTGGTAAGTGATAATCTTGTTATATTCTTAAATTAAGTTCGATATATGATCGATGTATTACGTCAGGACAAACACCCATAATAATGATAATTATGTGTGTGACGAGTATATATATATATATATATATATATATATATATAATATATATATATAATATAAATAATATAACATATATATATAAATATATTATATATATATATATATAAATATATATAGCTCTATACGTAAATTGTTCCACACGTGATTGTGTGTTGATGATTTCTATATATACATTTAAATACGATCATTATTTGAGTTGAGTTCGTCTGACAAAGAAAACAATGGACAGTATGTGTGGTTTATAAACAATTAAAAAAAGTTACTTGAAACAATCATATGCGCCTATATACTAATATATATACATTTAAATAATCATTATTTAGTTGAGTTCGCCTGACAAAGAAAACAATATGAAACAATATATTTATATATATATACTATATATATATGTGTGTAATTTTTTCAATTGAGTCCGTTTAACAAAGAAACAAAACGCAAGGTTAAGAAACAAAGTTATTTAAAACACTCACCCATGCATCTACTAATATATATATATATATATATATATATATATATATATATATATATATATATATATATATATATATATATATATAATGTGTGTGCATGTATATACATATACGTAAAATGTGTACATTTAAAAACGATTATTTTTTCAGCTGAGTTCGTCTAGAAAAGAAACACGGGCAAGGGTATGAAACAATTAAAAAAAAAAAGTTATCTGTAACACTCACCCTGCATCTAGTAACATTTCGTAGGCCTGCCCTTCCGTTTCAGCACCTCCTTAAGCCTATCGGGGATAGAATTCGCCAATCTCTGCAGGAAAAAGGGTTCGAAGCTGTCCGTGATCGATTGTATGGCGGTTTGGAGTTTTTCGAGGGTTGTCGCGTGCCCAAAGGTTTTCTACTGGGGATAAATCAGGGGAACTGCCTGGCCAAGATTTAATTGTCAATTGTGCAATCGTTTAGCCGATCTGTGACGTATACTGTAATTGGCGAGAGTGAGTGAATCACTGACGTAATTGGCGGCATGGCATCTCGCAACATCCTGCTGCAAGAATGGATGTCCCCCGTTTTCTCATAACGAAGGTTCCAAAATGTCGCCTAACAGCGCTGTAGACACGCTCTTGGGAAGAATTGGAAAGAAACACTAAATCCCCCACGCCACCATACCAAAAAAAAAAACCCCACAAATAACAAAAACTTGACAGTCAGTGCAACATGCACTTGTTTAGGTCTCAGCTGATCACTATGAGGCACCCTCCACTCCATCTCTCCCCCTCCCCACACACGTGAAATGTATCCTCCCCCATCCTCTTCTCTGCTTTGGTGTGTTTGGATGGGAAGTGTGGATACGTGGCCAAGCAGCTTAATATTATGCTTTTAATTTCCTTGTACTAGTCAAGGCTGGTCGTCTATATGCCGTTTCCTAAGCATGAGAAGAAAGCTTACGGGGGCTCCACGACCAATACCATGGTAGACCCAGCACCCCGGCTGGACGCCATGAACTTGGTAACAAGCCGTCTTACAGGTCTCTCACCTATGCCACTTTGTTTCACAATTTCACTTGTTTCCAACCCCACCTTATGACATTTAGTTACACAGACAATATCAAGGATGGTACGCTTCTTAGACATATTACACATTCATGACACAAGCACAGTCAAGTAGGAATACCGCCGGTTTGCGACAAACATATCTGCGTTCACTTCAAATGAAAGCCTGGAAACTACTGATGAACTGATCCATTTCCTATCACAAGCGGGGGGTGGGAGGAAGGGTTGGGGTAAGTTGACATTTAGTCATTTTTTGCTCGTAGATTTTTCCTGGAGATTTAAATTGTATGGGAATTCTTCCATAATTATAGTCGGTTTCATTTCATCTGTCCGCTCAAGGGTAAAGGTACGGCACATACGCATGGGTAGCACGTGAGTGACTGACATCAACGTTTCCGAAATCGTTGACTCATTGTGATAAATATTAAACTAATTTTCCAAGAAGCACATTTGAATGTTTATATAGACAAAGAACCCTCGCCCCCATCTGATATAATTCATGAACACAGCTATCTTTATTCTTAATATATATACCAAGACAAGCACACGAAAGACTAGTTTATATCCAACATTCTACTCAGATCAAACGCAAACGAACGATGAGCTTTCAGCCATTATGATTGATCAAAATTTTTAGTATAGCCCAGACCACTCTTAGACCTATGCTCAACAATTATTCAAATCACGATGTTTTCTTGTCATTCAAATTTTATTTCACGTGCAGTTTCATTGCATGTGTATGGAAATAACTTTACTATGATACCAAATATTGTTTACCTTTAAAACATGAAGCGGGGAACAATGAAGCTAGGCCTATGCTACTGGTTCGCCAGGTGTTTTATTTTACTAACTTTCTTTTAAGCACAAAGTCATTCCATTTCAGTCAGAAATTATTCTTTTATTGTAACCTTTCTTTATTCATTCTATCTAATTATCGTTCCAATGCCCAACAATGAAAAAAAAATTGTATGCCAAGGCTAGTCATTTATACCGTATGTTAACAACACAGGATGACGGGAACTGGATGGGATTTTAAACATTAGCTTGATAAGTTATTTAGCTAAATAGTCCCGAAAGTGCCCAAGACTGAGCTAATACAATTATTTGGATGCTCAAAAAAAATTATATAAATATGAAGAGTATTCTGGAAAGAAAACCCCCAGTACCATAGCTATCATGCCATGTTATGACTGAAATATCCTGCCTTCCCGCCAATGCAGTAGTGGTTTTGCCATTCACCTCCCCACGCCCTAGACAGCCTCATAAACAACACTGTTCCTTGCTTATTTTGAATATTAACCTACTCATGTAATTTACATGCAAAAAATTATTAAAATATCTCTTACTCGCACTCGCATAGCCATGTGTTTTTTATGTACCTACGGTGAGATAAAACATTATTGTTTAAAGTCCATCGTACGTTTGCGCTTAACCTAAGTAAATTGTTTGTTTAAAGCTCGTCGTTCAACTAGATAAGCCGTTGTGCTTATCGCCCGGGTAAGCCATGTTTTTTGTCTACAAGGTCATCAAAAATCCAGTCTTGCTACCTAGGTCTAGCGCCCTTTGCCTCCAGGTGGATGGTAGGACGTATTCTGATGCCGTCTGGACGTTAAGGGTGTTTTTTTTTTGTTTGTTTGTTTGTTTATCGATATCGTTTCTGCGATCATCAGTATCCGGTTTGTATTTTCTTGCCCAATTACTATTGTTGCTTGTATCGATAAAATTAAAGAAACCCACCCAAACCGTCCAGATGGCATGACACTACATTCCTACCATCCACCCAGAGGAAAGTGGCGCTGGACGTGGGATTAGGGACCCTCACCTGAGGACGGTGAGATTGACACCGAAAGAAGTACTTTATCGTGGGCGTAAATAACAAATAAAAAATGCGCCGAAGTTTCCTCGGCACAAACGAGTTTTCTGTACTTTGTATAATCAAAGCCACCGAAAACAGATCCATCTTTCGGTGGTCTCGGTAAATGTTGTATGAGCCGCGGCCCATGAAACTTTAACAACGGCCCAGTGGTGGCCTAGCCTATGTCGTTGCCAGACGCACGATTATGGCTAACATTAACCTTAAATAAAATCTTTAAAAACTACTGAGGCTAGAGGGCTGCGATTTGGTATGTTTGATGATTGGAGGGTGAATGATCAACATACCAATTTGCTGCCCTCTAGCGTCAGTAGTTTTCAAAATCTAAGGGCGGACAGAAAATGTGCGGACAAAAAAAGTCCGGACAGAAAATTGTGCGGACGGACAGACAAAGCCGGCACAGTAGTTTTCTTTTCAGAAAACTAACAAGAATAAAATAAGAATGCAATCGTTTTGATGTATACTTTGCTTAACTAGAAATGAAGGGTTCGAGGTAGTCAAAGGCACCACGGGTCCACACCAGGTTGATGATTTAGATAAAGCCGGCTGTATGCTACCACAGGCTCTTGTTCTTGGGCAGCCAGTACCACACTAAGAAGCTTTACATACAAGGGTAACCTATTTCATCCTTTAACAAATAAAGGAGGTAGCGAGACGCCATCACGAAAAAGTAAATCTTGAAAGTTCTCTTCAAATTCTTCAACATCTCTGTCATAGTCACCCCTTTACCCGAAGAGCTAGACTCATAGACTCAGGGTCTAGGGAATACTCTAGATTCTGAGCCCTCTGCCACACATGTCAGCGGACAGCGAGTTCGTATGAGGGGATAGTCAAAGTGAATAACAGGGACGTGAGGGAAATGATAAGGGGGAATAGCGGAAAAGGAATAAACGAGAGAAACATTGGGGAATATGGATGATTCCTGACAGTTGTCAACACGACGTTTCTCCGA
Organism: Macrobrachium rosenbergii; assembly: GCF_040412425.1. Lineage (NCBI taxonomy): Eukaryota > Metazoa > Arthropoda > Malacostraca > Decapoda > Palaemonidae > Macrobrachium > Macrobrachium rosenbergii. The sequence continues at coordinate 23,759,603 of NC_089767.1, read as the reverse complement.
GGTTATTAGTCTTGGTTCTGTGGCAGTTTGAGTTTCTATTTATTTCCGTTAACACATGGATTTATGAAATAGAGAAGCAGCTTGCATTCTAGTTATTCTTCTTTAATAAGACCACCCTCTCTCTCTCTCTCTCTCTCTCTCTCTCTCTCTCTCTCTCTCTCTCTCTCTCTCTCTCTCTCTCTCACTCACAGCACACTCCATGTTCACATCGCTCTAGACCTATAAGTTTGTCGTCTTGTGAATTCACTACAATGAAAGGAAAATAGTTTGTAATTTATAACTGTACTACCTGCGATTTACTTCTGTGAAAGTGTCCTTCACTCAGGTCTAAACTCCTCGATATGTCTGTCAATTTTTTTTTTCATGAATTCCAAGATCTAACTCTTTGTCTCCCAACACTTTCCAATTTCCCGTTCAAATATCAATAGATTGCCTTTTTGTCACCCAGAGCACGAGGCAGGTTGGCAAAGTTTCATCCTAAGGTTTTGTTTACCTTTAGCACGAACTCTTTTGTATTCTGAATGTTTTTTTTTTTTTTTTTTTGGCGTTAGTTCTTAACGGCGAGTCCGGGGGGTCTATTTTGAGTGCATTTAAACTTGAAAACAATTGTAAGAAGGTATTTTTTATTTCACGAATTTTACCTAGTATTGTAAAGAATTTTCAGAATCTTTTTAGTGCTGTAGAGTGTTTAAACTCCTTATAGTGTTGTGTACAATGTTGAAAATCCTTATAGTGATAAGTGCAATGTTTAAAATCCTTATAGTGTTGTGTACAATGTTGAAAATCCTTATAGTGTCGTGTACAATGTTGAAAATCCTTATAGTGTCGTGTACAATGTTTTAAAATCCTTATAGTGTCGTGTACAATGTTTAAAATCTTTATAGTGTCGTGTACAATGTTTAAGATCCTTATAGTGTCGTGTACAATGTTTAAAATGGTTATAGGGCTGTGTACAATGTCTGAAAACTTTATTGGTATAGTACAGAATTTATATAATCATCTAGGACACCATTTGCGGTGTCTTATACATAAATATGAATACAACGAATAAATGAACTCACTAGGGAATTAAAAGCTACGTCACTGGACTGTCAAATAAACTCTCTTGAGTTTCCTGCTTCGTCCTATTATCCTACCCTAAGAGAATTTATCTTTTAATTAATCAATTCAGAATAATTCAAAAGGATCAGCTGTGAAAGCATAACAAGCCTTTCCTATTTGGATGAGAATTTGGGGATAGATGTACTTCAGTAACGAAGTATTGACGATAAAGTCAACTGCCTACAATTCTTTTTTATTCTTTGTAAGATTATGAAAGCTTTTCAGGGTCTGGCCAATTGATCGGATGATGATTTTTCTTGCTCTTATCCTGCGCAATACGTATACGTATTTTGAATCGTATATATTATATTATTCAGTTCGCTTTTCATGGGATTTTTCTATTTAACAAATACTGAATCTACCACATAAGGAAAATACTGGCATGAGAAAAAGAATGATTTAGCCGAGTGTTACGCAACTGAAATGTGGCCACTGAAACTGGATTTCCAAAATAAGTGGGACAGACATTAAACGGATTCAGTTGTTGAATAAAGCAGCCTCTAAAATGAAAAAAAAGTAGATAGAGAAAATGATAAACGAAATGGTGAGCTTTGGGAGAAAATGACGGAATAGCATAAAGGAATAGGATAGACACTAAAGTGAAAGGATGAATGAGACGAAAGAGAATTGGATAGGCCAATCAGTGGAAGTTGCTGCACAAAAAAAAAGAAAAAAAAATGGCTACTACAACAAACCAGGTAGCTAGTTTACAATTACTGTTTTGCTCCTTCCTCCATCCCTTTCTCTCTCTCTCTCTCTCTCTCTCTCTCTCTCTCTCTCTCTCTCTTTATATATATATATATATATATATATATATATATATATATATATATATATATATATATATATATATATATATATATATATATATTTTTATATATATGATTCAAATTCAAATTAAAGTCCTCCTGGGCCTCTATCAAGGCTCATAGGGCCGGAAATAATATATTTTCATATTTCTTAGCCGACAGAATTTTTAGTTGATAATAAGTTTATCAACTAAAAATGTATGTATGTATATATATATATTACACATATACATGTATATATATATATATATATATATATATATATATATATATATATATATATATATATATATATAATTTATATAGTCATCACGTTCCATATTTACAGTGATTTAGTTATATATATATATATATATATATATATATATATATATATATATATATATATATATATATATGTGTGTGTGTGTGTGTGTGTGTGTGTGTGTGTGTGTGTTTGTGAGAAGAGAGAGAGAGAGAGAGAGAGATTAAAACCAAAGCAGCAACCAAAAGTGGCCTGTATGGTCTAACATTATAGGTACGAAAATTAAACACCAGATCACTACCAGTTCAACACCAGCAGTTACACTGCATAAGAAACGGTTATATAACATCAACACTCAGACTGATGTTATACAAGTGTCGGCAGTGGATTGGACGAAAGGGGTAACAATCTTTATTTTCACATTTGTTGTTTTTTGCAACTTTTTCAAGGGAATGTTGAGTGGTAAATTGGGGTAGGATTTTAATTATTATTATTATTATTATTATTATTATTATTATTATTATTATTACATTTGTAGAATCTAATTATCACATTCACGTGATACGTTTACTTTTAGTGTTAATTCTAGAGTCTGTTAACTTCATTATTTTCTCACATTTATCTTATATATAAATATATGAATTTATGGGCTAAATATACATACATACATACATACATACATACATTTATATACACATATATTTATATATATAAGTATCTATGTATATATATTGTGTATATATAATTTATATACATGCATATAATATATATGCATATATATTTATATATATAAAAACTTCAAGTCCTCCCTTATACATATACATATACATATACTATATATATATATATATATATATATATATATATATATATATATATATATATATATGTGTGTGTGTGTGTGTGTGTGTGTGTGTGTGTGTTTACATAACTCACAACCTCCCAGGAAAAACAGTAACAAAAAAAAAAGTGGGAAATCTTTTTCATTCATACATATTTATCTCTAATTTAGATGCATTGTATTAAAGCTCAAATAGATACATCACTTTCACATGAAAGTTATACGTAGAAAATATTCAGCCACAGAGACATTCTCATTCTCTCTCTCTCTCTCTCACTGTTCACTCCACTTCACTCCTTGATTCTTGCCCCAACCCTTTCGGAACTCCGCAGAAACTCCGCAACTTCCCTTATATTCGATTCTGAGTCACTGGGCGTATTTCACAGTCGATCAGAACGCATGCTCTCTCTCTCTCTCTCTCTCTCTCTCTCTCTCTCTCTCTCTCTCTCTCTCTCTTATTTCTTTCAATTTCCCAAGTTACTTTCGCATTTCTCTCCTCATTTCTTCCTCTTCTTCTTCTTCCTTTTATTATGTCTAGGATAATCTCTCTCTCTCTCTCTCTCTCTCTCTCTCTCTCTCTCTCTCTCTCTCTCTCTCTCTCTTATATCGTTCAATTTCTCAAGTTATTTTCGCATTTCTCTCCTCATTTCTTCTTCTTCTTCTTTTTCCTTTTATTATGTCTAGGATAATCTCTCTCTCTCTCTCTCTCTCTCTCTCTCTCTCTCTCTCTCTCTCTCTCTCTCTCTCTTATTTCGTTCAATTTCTCAAGTTATTTTCGCATTTCCCTCCTCATTTCTTCATCTACTCCTTCTTCTTCTTTTCATTATGTCTAAGATAATCTCTCTCTCTCTCTCTCTCTCTCTCTCTCTCTCTCTCTCTCTCTCTCTCTCTCTCTCTCTCTCTCCTATTTCTTTCAATTTCCCACGTTATTTTTGCATTTCCATCCTCATTTCTTCTTCTTTTTCTTCTGCTTCTTCTTCTTCTTTTTTCTGTCTAGGATAATCTCTCTCTCTCTCTCTCTCTCTCTCTCTCTCTCTCTCTCTCTCTCTCTCTCTCTCTCTCTCTCTCAATTTCTTTCAATTTCCCAAGTTATTTTCTCTCTCTCTCTCTCTCTCTCTCTCTCTCTCTCTCTCTCTCTCTCTCTCATATTTCTTTCAATTTCCCAAGTTATTTTCGCATTTCTTTCCTCATTTCGTCTTCTTCTTCTTCTTCTTCTTCTTCTTCTTCTTCTTCTTCTTCTTCTTCTTCTTCTTCTTCTTCTTCTTCATTTTATTATGTCTAGGATAATCTCTCTCTCTCTCTCTCTCTCTCTCTCTCTCTCTCTCTCTCTCTCTCTCTCTCTCTCTTATTTCTTATTTCCCACTTTATTTTTACATTTTTCCTCCTCCTTATTCCTCTCATTCCTCCTCCTCCTCCTCCTCCTCCTCCTCCTCCTCCTCCTCCTCCTCCTTCTTCTTCGTCATGTCTAGGGTGATATTTCCAGGACTGGTGGCCACGAAATTCGTCTTTAAAGAGGATTTATGAAGATTATTTTCGGATATGCAAGATCCCCTTTCCAGGGGAGACGAACCTCTGGAATTGTATGGTGGTGTCATGGCCGAGCAATTCTGTATTCGGCTTCTGTCGAAGATCCTTTCGTTTTATTTAATAATAGTATATGAATGTGCTATGAATATGCTATTATTGTCATGGTATTCAGAGGCCTTAAAACCGACTCTTGTTACAGGTAAGACTTTTTAATAAAATAAACTTCAATACGTAAAGTGAAGATTACAAAAATAAACCGAACTAAAAGCATCAATAACCAAAGATGACTTACTAGAGTTCAGTTATATTTTCTAACAAAAAGGTTCGTGTACTTTCTGTTTATTTAATCATGTATGAATGTACTGTTATTGTCATGGCATTCAGAAGCCTTTTTAAAAAGGTAAATCATTTCAATATAATAAACTAAACTAAAATGCTAAAAATTGAGATCGTGAATATAAACAGAAACTAGAGGCATTTGTAACAGTTAAGTAAGACTTACGAATCCAATTATATTTAAGAAAAAAGTTTTTGTGCTCACTCGAGACTTTGAGGTCCGCTTATTCCCCTTTG
>NC_089767.1:23722008-23742008 GCF_040412425.1 Macrobrachium rosenbergii | reverse complement strand
CCAGTATAAACACTAGTGTATTTCTTCCTTACTGGGCTATATTATGATACATTAACCAGTATAAAGACTGGTGAATTTATTACTTATTTGAAAGTATTACTATATATTAACCAGTATAAAGACTGGTGAATTTATGCCTTATTGGTCTATATCACGATACAGTAACCAGTGTAAAGACTGGTGAATTCATTCCCTATTTGAAAGTATTACTATATATTAACCAGTATAAACACTGGTGAATTTGTTCCTTATTGGACTATTTTATGATACATTAACCAGTATAAAGACTGGTGAATTTATGCCTTATTGGTCTATATCATGATATATCAACCAGTATAAACACTGGTGAATTTGTTCCTTACTGGACTATATCATTATACATTAACCAGTGTAAAGACCGGTGAATTTATTCCCTATTTGAAAGTATTACTATATATTAACCAGTATAACCACTGGTGAATTTATGCCTTATTGGACTGTATTATTGTATATTAAACACCATAAAGATTGGTGAATTAATTCCTTATTGGACTATATTCCAGTACATGAACCTGTATAGAGACTTGTGAATTTAGTCCTCACTGGTCTATACTGATGTACATCAACCAGCATAAAGATTGGTGAATTTATTCCTTACTGAAATCATTTAGAGTACATTAACCAGTTTAAAGACTGATGGACTTATTCCCTATTGAACTTTACTACTGTACATGAAAGGGTATAAAGACTGTGAAAATATGTTACTTTTCCTGCATATTTAACATCTTGGTAAGTTACTTTTCTCATTATGTTTTCTTTTATTTTGTTCCTTTGAGAATATTGCCTAAATGACCCTCAAGGTTTCACTGAAAGGCTTTTTAAAAGATTAGAAATGTCGTGACCTTCTGAAGTAGGATAATTTTGGAATTGTCAAGTTTATCTTCAGATGAAAATACATTCCGGACATTTATAAAAAAAAATCATATAGGCTAAACCCATTTCCATCGGCTGTACTACTTTTCATCAATAATTTCTTCATCACTTCTCGTTATTTCCAAAAGGTGACAGGGAGACATCAGGAACAGAAAGTGGGATAGTTAAAACAAGAGAACTTACGCCTCTCTCTCTCTCTCTCTCTCTCTCTCTCTCTCTCTCTCTCTCTCTCTCTCTCTCTGCCCAACAAACGTTCTCCAGCAAGTACTGACTAAAGTTGTTTAGTTAACGAATCCTTACCACGAGATTTTTTTTTCACTTAATTTTTTTTTTTTTTTGTGAAGGGGTCCAAAGTACCTGCACTTCCTTGCTAAAATCCTCCTTTGTTTACCATATTTTGCATTTCTTTTCTCTTCGGTTTTTATTCTCTGAATAAAAAAAAAAAAAATCCTCCTTTGTTTCGTAATTCTATTGAGAATTTCTTTCCTTCGGTTTCATTAACGTTCTGTCTTTTATCTCCGCTCAGTTATATTTTTTTGGCTTTGTTCTCTCTCTCTCTCTCTCTCTCCGGAGTTTTCCTTACGGTGGTCTGCAATCGTCGCTTCCAAAAACTTCGTCCGAAACCTTCGATTGCACAATGCTGGAACAATTCGTCCTAACCTCCTGGTGGGCCATTTAAATGTTTTCTTTTTTAACTGACACTTACAGCAAACTTTCCAGCATGGAAAGTATGCAGTATGAAACGATAAAGACACGAAGTAATAACAAAATAAAAAAAAAGGAAGAATTGGGCCGAAGTTTCTTCGGCGCAATCGAGTTTTCTGTATATCCGCTACAGCGTATAATCAAGGCCACCGAAAATAGATCTGTCTTTCGGTGGTCTCGGTATAATGCTGTATGAGCTGCGGCCCATGAAACTTTAACCACCGCCCGGTGGTGGCCTGTACTATATCGTTGCCAGAAGCACGATTATGGCTACGTTAACCTTAAACAAAATAAAAACTACTGAGGCTAGATGGCTGCAATTTGGTATGTTTGATGATTGGAGGGTGGATGATCAACATACCATTTACAGCCCTCTAGGCTCAACAGTTTTTAAGATCTGAGGTCGGAAAGAAAAAGTGCGGGCAGTAGGAAGTGCGGACGGACTGACAAAGCGGACACAATAGTTTTCTTTTACAGGAAACTAAAAGCAAGTGAAATAAGTTCAAAATGGAAGTGAACACTTACTGGAACTAAAGTCCAAACTTGCCTCATTTTACTCAAGCGAAGGAAACAGCGAGAGGAAGTAAAAGGATTATTCCTGTAACAGAACCACCAGAGTGTACGATAACACCATTTAGTGATTACAATTCTTAAATGGCACTTTCCTCAGATGGAAATATGGTCGAATATTCCTTTGGCAATTTCTCGTCATTAATTTAGGTTGATTACACTTTTATCAGATGAAAATATAAATGACACTTTCTTCATTAACGATGGAAATATGGTCGAATATTCCTTTGGCAATTTCTCGTCATTAACGATTAGGTTAAGTGACACTTTTATCAGATGGAAATATGGTCGAATATTCCTTTGACAATTTCTTGTCATTAACGATAAGGTTAAGTGACACTTTTATCAGATGGAAATAGGGTCGAATATTCCTTTGGCAATTTCTCGTCATTAACGATTGATGGAAATATGACACTTTGGCAATTTCTCGTCATTAACGATAAGGTTAAATGACACTTTTATAAGATGGAAATATGGTCGAATATTCTTTTATCAGATTTGGCGAATATTCTTTGACAATTCTTGTCATTAACGATTAGGTTAAGTGACACTTTTATCAGATGGAAATATGGTCGAATTAGGTTATTGACACTTTTATGGCAATTTCTCATCATTACCGATAAGGTTAAATGACACTTTATCAGATGGAAATATGGTCGAATATTCCATTGGCAATTTCTCGTCATTAACGTCATTTTAACGATAAGGATAAGTGACACATTCGTCAGATAAAAATATGGTCAAATATTTCTTTGACAATTTCTCGTCATTAACGATAGCGTCCTAAAATTACACATCTTTACGATAAAAACTTGGTTGAATATTCCTGTGGGAATTTCTCGTTATTAGTTCCGGAATATCCTTTCTTCACAAAGAGAGCAATAAAGGCCCATTTAAACAATTTCAAGACGATACACAATCGAGCACTAACATGGGAATTTATTTCAAGTTCAACTGTATTCAATGAAAAAACTCCATGCGAAGAGAATAGCCGGCTCTTATTATGCAGAGTTACAGATATAAAAAAAATGCGTACAGCATTTTTGTGAAGACTTTTTTTGCAAGACTTTCCCAGTTCTCTTGCGCAATTTGCAACGTTTGCTGTTTATGCAAGTATGCTGCAGCCTAGAATATGTCGTAAAGTTTGAAAATTGCTTCCGCTATTCATTTTGTCTCAAAAATTTTCTTTTCTCTCGGGATTTTACGGACATCTACGCACACACACATACACACGTGCACACACACACATATATATATTATATACACACACATATATATATATCAAATATATATATATATTATAAATACATATATATGAATGAATTTTTATCACATCAGTGATTTTTAAGGCGCGTACATGAACGTCGTTTTTTATCACATCAGCGGTTCGAGCCCGTGAGATGACTGAACGTTGGTTATCGTGTATATATATATATATATATATATATATATATATATATATATATATATATATATATATATATATATATATATATATATATATATATATATATATATATATATATATATATATATATATATATATATATATATATATATATATATATATATATGTATGTATGTATATATATATTTACCTGGGTATATATCATTTCCGAGTAGAGCAAAGCGGATATTAAACGACAATTGTAGCTTAATGTTTGTATTTATATACATGTGTGTATATGTATGCATATATTTTGTATAAATGTATGTGTATGTATATGTATGTGTATATATATATATATATATATATGTATATATATATATATATATATATATTTATAGATATATATATTTACATATACAATCCCTGTACAGAAAACCTTCACATCAACAACCCCTTAATAACCCCTTCACACTCTACATCTTCATATGTTGTCCTACACAAACTCACTCACTTCCTGAATGCTGAGGCCCCTTCCTGTGTTAATCTCTTTCATGACATCTATCCATCACTTTCTAGGTCTTCCTCTCTCCATTCCTTTTAACACTTCCGGATGGTAGAAACTTTCCACCAACCATTCATCTTGCACCTTTCTTACAAGACCGAATCATCTCAAAACTGTCTAATCTATCATTTCACCAAGGCGAGCCTTCTGACCACTTTTACACATCCTCCAGTCATCAACTCTGCCAGTTCTTATGCCATTTATCCAAAGGAAACAATCCTTTTTATTATTTCCAACTTCAACTTTTTTTCTTTCATATGGATTCAACGCACACACTTTACTCCCATAAGCGAGAGTTGGCTCAGCAAAACTTTTATTTATTGTAAACTTTTCCATTATAATAACACTTAGCTTCCATTTAATCTTTTGCACACACCCTAACATTTCCCTGACTCAACCTATTGTGTGATTCAGCCATTCTCTCATCCTACAATCCTGTACGACTCTTCCACTATCTTTATAAATATTAATTCCTCCATCATCTTTGTTTCCATTTACCCACATGACACTACTCTTACTCACATTTACTCTCGACTTTCTCCTCTTGCACATCATTTTAAATTAGCTTACTAGTTTCCGCATTTCCTGTGTACTGTCCCTAATTTGCACTGTATCATTTACAAATAGGCCATTCCATGCTCCTTTCGCAACCCACAACATGCATCTTCTGTCCTTTCTGTGACTTCTCAAATTGCTGCATCAAATAATATATCTCCAGCCACGGAGGCATAACAGACCAGTGTCTCTACTCCATTTTTGCACCAAACCATGCACTCTCTAGGTTGTGTGTGTATATATATGTGTGTGTATATATATACATACATACATATACACACACACATATACATATGTGTGTGTGTTTGTATGTGTGTGTATAACTGAATCACGAAAATATGGAACGTGATGAATATATAAATAAAGACAAAATCCACGGAGGAAAGCGAAACATTGGAGTGCTGCAAGGCCTTTCCACTTATAGTCCTTTACTTAGCAGTCTGCAGTCTGCCTTGCAGCAATTTCCTCTTTCCATGGAGTGCTGCAAGGCCCTTAGAGCTTATAGTCCTTTAGCAGTCTGCTAAGTAAAGGACCGTAAGTCGAAAGGCCTTGCAGCACATGGAGTGCTGCAAGGCCTTTGGGTTATCGAAAGGCCTTTCCTCTTTCCATGGAGTGCTGCAAGGCCCTTAGACTTATAGTCCTTTACTTAGCAGTCTGCTAAGTAAAGGACTGTAGTGGATTTTGGAAATTCCTTGCAGCACCGTATATATACCATTGTATATTACATTTTATATATATATATATATGGATTTTTATATATATATATATATATATATATATATATATATATATATATATATATATATATATATATATATATATATATATATATACTATATATACTATATATACCATGTATATATATATATATATATATATATATATATATATATATATATATATATATATATATATATATATATATATATATATATATGAATATATATATATAAAAAGAAAAAAAAGAAAAATAAACACAGACAGAGACAGACTGAATCATTAATCCGTCACATATTAGCACCAGTGTCCGCCAATCTCCACATGACGACATGGATAAGCAGAAAGGTCAATAAACGTCGAAATCCTAATTAATAATTCTAACCGTATATAATTTCCGCCCAACGACGTCAAACACGACGGAATAAATGAACCGGCGTAAAACACCTCCAATAAAACGATGAATGTAATTATAATTAATGATAAGTAATTATCAACCCGTTGTATGAAGTTCCGTTCATGGAGAGGCCACACACACACACACACACACACATGCTTCTTCGATGACTCTCCATCGAACAACCTAATTTGCATATTTGACTCAGGTCAGTTAGTCATTGGAGTTGGGTTTCCTGGAGCTGTTAAATTGGGGTCACTAAGGTCACTGGGATACTTAGATAGCTAACTAACTCTCTCTCTCTCTCTCTCTCTCTCTCTCTCTCTCTCTCTCTCTCTCTCTCTCTTCGTGCGTGAATCTCATTACTATCTCTGTCTTGAACGTGTCCCATGAGGTGCGTTCTTTTCGTTCCGGAAATATTTGAGTGGTTTGCGTAACGCCCAAAAAGCGTCATCATCAACATTTTTATTATTCATTGTTTATTATTCTTTTGTGAATGTTATTCGTAATGTATAAAGATTCTCATGAAGACAGAAAAAAATATTTGTATAAAAAGACTGGACTTTGGAATGATAAAGAAAACGTTAAATCATCAACATTCTTATTATTCATTATTTATTATTTTTTATGAATGTTATTCGTAATATATAAAGATTCTCATGAAGACAGAACAAATACTTGTATAAAAAGAGCGAGTGTAAAAACAGTGGACTTTGGAATAATAAGGAAAACGTTAAATCATCAATATTCTTATTATTCATTATTTATTATTTTTTAAGAATGTTTTTCGTAATGTATAAAGATTCTCATGAAGACAGAAAAAATATTTTTATAAAAAGAGCGAATGCAAAAACAGTGGACTTTGGAATAATAAAGAAAACGTTAAACCATCAACATTTTTATTATTCATTATTTATTATTTTTTATGACTGTTATTCGTAATGTATAAAGATTCTCATGAATACAGAAAAAACATTTGTATAAAAAGAGTGGACTTTGGAATATTAAAGAAAACGTTAAGATAAACTGTAATTATAAACATATAACATGAAACAAACAAACAAACCACCAAGTGCATATTTTCTTGCGGCCACAGATTCATTATTTTTCGCCAGACGCATTCTCCCATATCTCAGCGCAACTGGTAAGTTACATTCTTCGTAGGGAAAATGTTGCACTGCAATGCACCATGTTGAAGAAGTTTTAAATAACAACAACAAACAAATAAGTCTTTACCTTTCTTGAAGCATACATAGGAAGCAAGACGGACGAACGAGAAAGGAAAGAGAACGAGATGAAAAGAATAAGGCAAAGCGTCTTACCCAACCCACCTGGCGGTCTCAAGGGAATGCTTTAGTTTCGGGGGATGTATCTCATTTATGTGGACGACATCCGATCTCGTGCTGATATTTGTGCTTTGGACAAACAAGCATTTAAATTTGACAATGTGCTCATGCATAACACCTTTGAATTATTAAGCGTAATGGAGTATAGATAGATTAAATGAATATAAATATAGATAGATAGATAGATAGATAGATAGGCAGACAGATAGATAGATAGATTAAACCTATGTACTCATTTAATATTCATTATAATCCTCATTAAATATACCTATGTCCTCATTTAATACTCAATATAATCCTCATTAAATATTCCTATGTCCTCATTTAATAATCAATATAATCATCATTAAATATTCCTATGTCCTCATTTAATATTTAATATAATCCTCATTAAATATCCCATATCTCATTTAATACTCAATATAATCATCATTCAATATAGCTATGGAAAAGTTAATATTCAATATAACCCTCATTCAGTATTTTATGTCCTCATTTAATGTTCAAATATGATCTTTACCTTTCAATATACCATGCCCTCACTCAATGTTCAATATGATCTTCATTCAATATACCTATGTCCTCATTTAACATTCAGTATAATCCTCATTCAGTATACCTATGTCCTCATTTAATGTTCAATATGGCGGTCATTCAATATGCTATGTCCTCATTTAATATTTATTTATGTGGATTCAATATGCCGATGTCCTCATTTAATATTTATTCAATATAATTTGGATTCAATATACTATGTCCTCATTTAATATTTAATATAACCTCATTCAATATACCTGTGTCCTCATTTAATATTCAATATAATCCTAATTCAATATAGATATGTCCTCATTTAATATTCAATATAATAGATTCAAAATGATATGTCCTCATTTACATATTCAATACAATCCTCATTCAATATACCTATGTCCTCATTTAATATTCAATATAATCCTCATTCAATATACCTATGTCCTCATTTAATATTTAATATAATCCTCATTCAACATACCTATGTCCTCATTTAACATTCAATATAATCCTCATTCAGTATACCTATGTCCTCATTTAATATTCAATATAATCCTCATTCAATATACCTATGTCCTCATTTGATATTTAATATAACCCACATTCAATATACCTATGTCCTCATTTAATATTTATTCAATATAATCACCATTCAATATACCTATGTCCTCATTTAATATTTAATCAAATCCTCATTCAATATACCTATGTCCTCATTTAATATTCAATATAATCCTCATTCAATATACTTATGTCCTCATTTAATATTCAGTATGATCCTCATTCAATATACCTATGTCCTCATTTAATATTCAATATAATCCTCATTCAATATACCTATGTCCTTATTTAATATTCAATATAATCCTCATTCAGTAAAAGTCCGAAATAAGAAAAAAAATAGGATTTTGTTGAAATCGTCACGAGGTGAGGATCATAATATTTTTTATCAAGTTTTGGATCCATATGATGACAAGGATGAATATAATGATAATAATAATGATTGTGATGACTGTGATATTTGGGTAACAGACCCCATCCTGCATGGGTTTCATTAGAAATAATTGCTGTGGTGTTTTTTTATTTTCTTCATTATCCTCTTTTCATCTGGGCATCATAAATATAAAATGTAGTTGAATGGCCTGTAAATATAATGCAACGAGCCTAGTTTATATATTTACTTGAACCTCTCGTGTAGTGCCACTGCAACGTAACGTTCACAGGAAATAATAAATATAATAATATCATAATAGTATGACGCGTGGTGAAAACTGAAGTGCAATGTCCGTAGAATTATTTTTCAAACTGCTGTTGTGTCGACAAGGTACATAAATTATCTAATTATTGAATAAATATATTAATTATAAATAAACAAGCGAATAGATAAATAAATAAATAAATCAATCAATCAATCAATCAATAAATGAATAAAAATAAGACGATGCTGAAGATTATAACTGAGCAAATTTTAGCCCGATTTAGGCTCCAAGCGTTGCCTTGGAACTTAAAATTCCTTTTCAGAAGCTTTCACCCTCCACATTTAGTGGTTCCCCCTGACTTTGCTCTTAAGAGAGCCCAAATCCACTGGCAACAACGGTTTATTGTTCTTTCTTTCTTTTTATCTGTCGAATTATTTGATAAGAAAGAATAAAGGAAATGAAAGGTGAGGGTTAATTTGATATTCTTTATTGAAATTTGGTCTTAGATTTATCAGAGGTTTTGGTAATATATAATATTTTTGCCCGAGATATAACCTTGTTTTCATTAGACCTATTATGACAGAGAGAGAGAGAGAGAGAGAGAGAGAGAGAGAGAGAGAGAGAGAGAGAGTATACGTTACGCAATACGCTCGTGATACAATATCCACGTACTACTCTTTATAACAAGTGCTATATATAGTATGTTGTTAAGAAATATATCAGAAACGTATCAGTGCTGTTGAATTATGTATTCTAAACTCGTACAGGAGCAACTGCTTGTTGATACCAAATATAAACTAAGACTGTGACGAACAGTCACATTCTTTAAAGATGTGGATAAAATACAACCCCTCTCTTGTGTAAAAAAAAATTGCTCTCAAGAAAAGGTTCCTAATCTATCTTCAGATATAAAGAAGTGATCTTGATTTTATGACATTAATATTCACGGTCGATTTCTCACCGAAAAGTTATGTCATGGTTTTCAAAGAAATAAAATTTGGTTATTCATCTTACGTAAACATACATGATAGTTACACACACATACATACATGCATATATATATATATATATATATATATATATATATATATATATATATATATATATATATATATATATATATATATATATATATATATATATATATATATATATATATATATATATATATATATATATATATATATATATATATATATATGGGCATGCGTGTGTGGGAATATATTTATATGTATGTATATATATATATATATATATATATATATATATATATATATATATATATATATATATATATATATGTGTGTGTGTGTGTGTGTGTGTGTGTGTGTGTGTGTCTGTGTGTGTCTATGGATGCTTTTATAATATTTTCGTTCAAATATCAGTGTAAAATAAAACACATTCTTTGCCTTTATATTACCATAATTTACATTCCTTCTTACCCGCCATATTCCACTGAGCCTTCTTCAAAAGTGCCAGGGATATTAGGCCTAACGACACGTGCTTAGCATAATGAAGCTTCACTGGCTGGATATGTAACAAACAAGGACAGTTACTTTATTTATTAATTTCTAATAAAACGAGAATAGATTTGGTAGTTTTATTAGCTTTATTTTTTTAAAGGAATAAGAATTTCAAGATAATTTTGACACATGGTGTAAAATCTTTGCAAATCGAGGCCAGAGTTCCGTAGTAGCCTAAATATTATATCATATCATATCTTGGCTTCACAAAATATTGCTAATTTATGAGCAAGTGCAAAGTATATTGCACGGTTCACCAAATCAAATTGCAAATGCTTGTTCTAAGTGCTAAAGTAATAAATCACACTTATAAAGTGTTGCCAAGATTAAGGGATATTTAGTCCTCAGTTTCTGAATAGTCTGGAATTCCAAAACTCTTTAGCATTAATTGCCAAGGCATCAAACTTTACAACCCTGAATCTGCTGGTATAAGTTCAAGCTCTAGAATGACAAACGGTTCAAACCTAATGTATTTTCAAGGACCCATTTCAAGATATATAACCTCTAGTGATTTTCGCGTAAAGCAGATTTAGAGTAACTATTGACACTGCAATAATCTCCAGGAATATTAAAGAGGATCTCGCGTTGGTGTGAGCATTAGAAGTATTCAGATATTAACCAAATTAAAAAAAAAAAGATTATGTCAAGATTAGCGAACCCAACATCTCCATGTCGAGAACAGCGAACCCATTGATCCCCATGTAAAGGATGGCCAACCCTTTCCGGTCCTAACTCCAATTCCACGTGAGGGCTAGTACAAACATGGCGAAACAGTGATTCATCTACACTGTTTCGCCGTGTTTAGTACTAGGCCCCTGGGGGGTCAAATGTATTTTGTCTTGTTTAGTACTCGACCCTAGAGGATCAAATGTCTGGTACCGAAGTGTTCATGTCTAGAACATCGAACCCGATTATTCCCATGTAAAGAATGACGAGCCCAATAATCTTCTTGTACAGAATAGCGAACGCTGCTGCGAGTGGGTTTGCTAATCTTGACATGATAAAAAGAAAAAGTTACGGGATCAGTAAATATAAATCGCGCATTTCAGAACTACTCCTCCAAAAAAGTTACGCGTTGTTTCAGTTTCAGTTGAAAAGAAAGGGATTGTTTGTGATTTATCAGAAGACATTCAAGTGTCAGTAAATCACCTTGTAGTAGGGGTGTAAGAATACAACCACCGTAGGTCCTGCGTGTCGTAAAAGGCGACTAAAAGGACAGCTGCTACCTTGCAGTCTTACTTTTTAGTCAAAGGCAGGTCCACTGCCAATAACTGTGGAAGCTACTGCCTTGCAGTCTTACTTTTTAGTAAAAGGCTAGGTCCACTGCCAATAACTGTGGAAGCTGCTGCCTTGCAGTCTTACTTTTTAGTAGAAGACTAGGTCCACTGCCAATAACTGTGGAAACTGCTGCCTTGAAGTCTTACTTTTTAGTAAAAGGCTAGGTCCACTGCCAATAACTGTGGAAGCTGCTGCCTTGCAGTCTTACTTTAGTAGAAGACTAGGTCCACTGCCAATAACTGTGGAAACTGCTGCCTTGAAGTCTTACTTTTTAGTAAAAGGCTAGGTCCACTGCCAATAACTGTGGAAGCTGCTGCCTTGCAGTCTTACTTTTTAGTAGAAGACTAGGTCCACTGCCAATAACTGTGGAAGCTGCTGCCTTGCAGTCTTACTTTTAGTAAAAGGCTAGGTCCACTGCGAATAACTGTGAAAGCTGCTGCCTTGCAGTCTTACTTTTTAGTAAAAGACTAGGTCCACTGCCAATAACTGTGGAAACTGCTGCCTTGCAGTCTTGCTTTTTAGTAAAAGACTAGGTCCACTGCCAATAACTGTGGAAACTGCTGCCTTGCAGTCTTACTTTTAGTAAAGGCTAGGTTCAATGCCAATAACTGTGGAAGCTGCTGCCTTGCAGTCTTACTTTTTAGTAAAAGACTAGGTCCACTGCCAATAACTGTGGAAGCTGCTGCCTTGTAGTCTTACTTTTTAGTAAAAGACTAGGTCCACTGCCAATAACTGTGGAAGCTGCTGCCTTGTAGTCTTACTTTTTAGTAAAAGACTAGGTCCACTGCCAATAACTGTGGAAACTGCTGCCTTGCAGTCTTACTTTTTAGTAAAAGGCTAGGTCCACTGCCAATAACTGTGGAAACTGCTGCCTTGCAGTCTTACTTTTTTGTAAAAGACTAGGTCCACTGCCAATAACTGTGGAAACTGCTGCCTTGCAGTCTTACTTTTTAGTAAAAGGCTAGGTCCACTGCCAATAACTGTGGAAGCTGCTGCCTTGCAGTCTTACTTTTTAGTAAAAGGCTAGGTCCACTGCCAATAACTGTGGAAGCTGCTGCCTTGCAGTCTTACTTTTTAGTAAAAGGCTAGGTCCACTGCCAATAACTGTGGAAGCTGCTGCCTTTTAGTCTTACTGTTTAGTAAAAGGCTAGGTCCACTGCCAATAACTGTGGAAACTGCTGCCTTGCAGTCTTACTTTTTAGTAAAAGGCTAGGTCCAATGCCAATAACTGTGGAAACTGCTGCCTTTTAGTCTTACTTTTTAGTGAAAGGCTAGGTCCAATGCCAATAACTGTGGAAACTGCTGCCTTGCAGTCTTACTTTTTAGTAAAAGACTAGGTCCACTGACAATAACTGTGGAAACTGCTGCCTTGCAGTCTTACTTTTAGTAACTGCTGAGGCTAGGTCCACTGCCAATAACTGTGGGAAACTGCTGCCTTGCAGTCTTACTTTTTAGTAAAAGGCTAGGTCCACTGCCAATAACTGTGGAAGCTGCTGCCTTGCAGTCTTACTTTTTAGTAAAAGGCTAGGTCCACTGCCAATAACTGTGGAAACTGCTGCCTTGCAGTCTTACTTTTTAGTAAAAGACTAGGTCCACTGCCAATAGCTGTGGAAGCTGCTGCCTTGCAGTCTTACTTTTTAGTAAAACACTAGGTCCATTGCCAATAGCTGTGGAAGCTGCTGCCTTGCAGTCTTACTTTTTAGTAAAAGGCTAGGTCCACTGCCAATAACTGTGGAAACTGCTGCCTTGCAGTCTTACTTTTTAGTAAAAGGCTAGGTCCACTGCCAATAACTGTGGAAGCTGCTGCCTTGCAGTCTTACTTTTTAGTAAAAGGCTAGGTCCACTGCCAATAACTATGGAAACTGCTGCCTTGCAGTCTTACTTTTTAGTAAAATAGGTCCACTGCCAATAACTGTGGAAACTGCTGCCTTGCAGTCTACTTTTTAGTAAAAGGCTAGGTCCACTGCCAATAACTGTGGAAACTGCTGCCTTGCAGTCTTACTTTTTAGTAAAAGGCTAGGTCCACTGCCAATAACTGTGGAAGCTGCTGCCTTGCAGTCTTACTTTTTAGTCAAAGGCTAGGTCCACTGCCAATAATTGTGGAAACAACTGCCATGCAGTCTTACTTTTTAGTAAAAGGCTATGTCTACTGCCAATAACTGTGGAAGCTGCTGCCTTGCAGTCTTACTTTTTAGTAAAAGGCTAGGTCCACTGCCAATAACTATGGAAACTGCTGCCTTGCAGTCTTACTTTTTAGTCAAAGGCTAGGTCCACTGCCAATAATTG
Source organism: Macrobrachium rosenbergii (assembly GCF_040412425.1). NCBI lineage: Eukaryota > Metazoa > Arthropoda > Malacostraca > Decapoda > Palaemonidae > Macrobrachium > Macrobrachium rosenbergii. The sequence goes on along the minus strand of NC_089767.1, from coordinate 23,728,037 downwards.
TGGAAATCACTGCCATGCAGTCTTACTTTTTAGTAAAAGGCTAGGTCCACTGCCAATAACTGTGGAAGTTGCTGCCTTGCAGTCTTACTTTTTAGTCAAAGGCGAGGCCCACAGCCAATAACTGTGGTTGAAGACAGCAAGGGCATGCGGTCGTAAAAACCCCTTTGCCAAACAATGAACCATGCCTGATGTCGTAAGAGGCGCATCAGGAAACAGACCCCTTAACGTCATAACGGTGGGAAAGAAGAAGATGCAAGTGCCAGCAAAGAGTTGATAAAAAAACTAAACTAAATCTTTTATTTTCTTCTGTTGTAAACTATTCTTACTCTAGCATGGCTTCCTTATTTTTTTGTAAGAGAGCCTTAAAAACAGCATTGTTTTTTTTTATAAAATCTGAAAAGAAATAAATTCGATTCAGTTTCTTCATATTCTAATTGAATGTTCGTTGGTTGAGATCCGTCGCCATGGGGAAATAATTCCTTATAACTGATATTTTTCATTTTTTAGTTTTCTGAAAATAAAACTATTGTGCCGGCTTTGTCTGTCCGTCCGCACTTTTTCTGTCAGCACTTTTTCTGTCCTCCCTCAGATCTTAAAAGCTACTGAGGCTAGAGGACTGCAAATTGGTATGTTGATCATCCACCCTCCAATCATCAAATATACCAAAATGCAGCCCTCTAGCATCAGTAGTTTTTATTTCACGTAAACTTAAAGTTATCCACAATCGTGCTTCTGGGAACAATATGGGATAGGCCGCCACCGGCCCGTGGTTAAAGTTTCACGGACCGCGGCTCTACAGCATTATACCGAGACCACCGAAAGACAGATCTATTTTCGGTGGCCTTGATTATACGCTGTAGCGGCTGTACAGAAACTCGATTGCGCCGAAGAAAGGTCGGTGCATTTTTCATTGACAAGGGGGCCTTCTCTGCACGTTCCATATCATTAAGTTTCTCCTGAAACTTTTTACCTCAAAGATCGTTTGTCGTGTAGGAGATAAGGATGGAGTAAATTTAAGACATAAAAGCAACTGCTCTCTCTCTCTCTCTCTCTCTCTCTCTCTCTCTCTCTCTAAAGTTCATGCCTTTCCCACTTAGAAAATTTTGTAAAAAGAAAAACCCTTCTGTTAATCAGCTTTATCTTGACATGAATAAATAAAAAAAAATCGTGTAGGCTTTTCCCTAAAGCAGAATTATACATTAAAGTTAAGTTTAGCAAAGGGATAAAACGGTTTTTCAACTATTTATTATGCAGTACATAGTGGCTATTGAGCATAGTACCAGAAAAATATTATATAATAATAATAATAATAATAATAATAATAATAATAATAATAATAATAATAATAATAATAATACTTTAAAAAATTTTATATTTAGCATATGCTGCCTAGTGGTTACTGAGAATACTGCCGTAAAAGAAACGTTCAATAATAATAATAATAATAATAATAATAATAATAATAATAATAATAATAATAATAATACAAACAGACGCATGCAGAAGAAGAGGAAGAAGAAGAAGAAGCCTCATCCCAAGAATCGTAAAAGAATCAATGGATTCTCATCGCTTCTCTCACTGCCTCGTGTCATAAATCCCCTCCTTTGGGCGGTCATGAATATTTTTCCTCAGATGCCCATTACAAAACCCCCCTTTTATGTTCGCGATAAAAGCCATGAACCCCAATTCCCCAATCCCTCAGTTCCCCAATCCCCCAATCCCGGGCGACATCGATTCGCATTCTTCGGTCTTCACTAATCCCCCCAGTGCTCCCATTCTTTTCGCGTCATCTTGATAACCAGGCCAGGAACACCCCCTCCCTACCCACCCAGCCCGGGAGTCAACCACCCCCAACCTCCCACCCCCGCCATCTCCTCCTATCCCTAAGGAGTCTCTTCCCCCAATTTTTATTTTCGTAGGAAGGTTCTTGATTTCCTCGTTACAGCGCTGAAGTCACGATTAGTGAGGACCCACTTTGATTTTACTTCACACGAATATTTCTAAGGAAGTGAAATTTCCGCAATTGTGTTCTTTGATTTGCAAAATGAATTCTGATTGACTTTACTATCTACTCGTTCTTTCTTCTTTAATTTGCAAAATGTATTCTCATCGAAATTTGCTAGCTATTATTTAGTCTGGAAAATATATTCCTTTTTTTTATTTGCAAATGTATTCTCATCGAAATGTATCAACTACTCTTTGATCTGAAATATGTATTGTCTCTTTTTTTTATTTGCAAATGTATTCTCATCGAAATGTGTTAACTATTCTTTAATCTGAAAAATGTTTTCTCTCTTTTTTAATTTGCAAAATGCATTCTCATCGACATTTGCTAAGTATTCTTTAATCTGAAAAATATATTCCCTTTTTTTTATTTGCAAAATGTATTCTCATCGAAATGTATCAACTATTATTTAATCTGAAAAAATGTATTCTTTCTGTTTTTAATTTCAAAATTTACTATTCTTTAATTTGAAAAATATATTCTCACTCTTTTTTAATTCTCAAAATATATTCTCGTCGAAATATATTAACTATTCTTTAAACAAATGAACTCTCTTTCTTCTTTAATTCACAAAATGTATTGTCATCGAAATGTATCAACTGCTCCTTAACCTGAAAAGTATATTCTCTCTTTTTCAATCTGCAAAATGTTTTCTCTTCGAAATGTATTAACTATTCTTTAAAAAATGTATTCTCTCTCTTTTTAATTTGCAAAAATGTATCCTGATCGAATTGTACTAACTACATTTTTATTTCAAAAAAGTATCCTCCCTGTTTTTGACTTGCAAAATGGATTTTCATCAAATTATACTAACTACATTTTTATTTGAAAAATGTATTCTCACTCTTTTTTAATTTGCAAATGTATTCTCATCGAACTATGCTAACTACCCTTTAATTTGAAAAATGTATTGCCTTCAAATATAATAGCTTCTCTCTCTCTCTCTCTCTCTCTCTCTCTCTCTCTCTCTCTCTCTCTCTCTCTCTCTCTCTCTCTCTCTCTCTCTCATGGATGGTGGAAAACCATAAAATCTGAAATGTTTACCTTTCAAAACGTTATCGCAAGTTTTAGTATTTTTACACCTCGAAGAAATTTCCGTGAGTGCATTTTAGAATTTTTCAGTCGTTTCTTTGTTATGTGTTCATCCCTTTTCTCTGTCTTATATTTCCTTTACTTAACTTATTAAGACTTTTATTTTCTAAGCTTCTATTTCCGTTGGATTTTTCCGTGCGGATCTAATACGAGTAAAAGGAAAACTTACATGTGGTATGAACCTAGAAAAGGCTCATTAATAAATCAAATAGAGAAAATGTGAGATGTGCTTAGGATATATTGTAAAAAATATGCATAGCGTATATATATTGTATAAAATACATCAAGTTGGTGTGAGTGATTAAAAGATTTTATGGCGGACATGCAGCATCCGTTAGATTATGTTGATGGGAGAGTGACTAGTTCGGTGTAAAAGTGGAACTATCAAAGGTGCATTATGTCTCCATGGCTATTTAGAATCTTTATGGATGGAGGAATGAGAGAGGATAGGAGAATTGGAGAATTGGCGCTTTTTGGCTAATTCTCATATCCAACAAACGCTCTCACATATATGTCAGTATATATATATATATATATATATATATATATATATATATATATATATATATATATATATATATATATATATATATATATATATATATGTGTGTGTGTGTGTGTGTGTGTATATATATTCATACACACACACATATATATATATATATATATATATATATATATATATATATATATATATATATATATATATATATATATATATATATATATATATACTGTTCATATTGCTCGGATGATAGTAGAAGACAACAAAGTATTGTTCTCAATATTAACTCATCAAGTCTGCCTTGTTGACCTCGGGCTGGGCCAGCACATGCCATACCTTTTTCGTTAAGGGTCAGTCAATAAGTGAAGTAGCTCTTGAGCAGTACCCATAGGTCAGCTTATAAGGGAACACACATCAATATCTTCAAGAGGACCTTGAGATCATTCTTAACACAAAGAAGCCAAAAACAGTAACAATTTTGTTAAGGCAACCTACTCACGTTTTATGAAGTGAAATAATTAAATATATGTCTTTATTCTTTAGTCTTATTATTAACTTTATCACACTTTTCAAGCAGAATTGAACAGAAGCTAACGAAATATTATACAGATTGATACATTTTACTTTACACTAAAGACTCCTAAAGCTTATATAATGAATAATTTTCCATAAATTTCAACTAGACTCATTTTTTATTGAGGTAGGTCTGTTTTATATATATATATTTTTATTTTATTGCTAACATTATCACATTTTTCAAGCAAAAATGCACAGCAGCTAATGAAATGTACTCATAAATTGATCCCTGTTACGGCACACACGAGAGTCCTCTAGCTTATAATATATAAATTTCCAGACCTTTTAATCTGGCTTTTCTAAAGATAGGTTTGTACTGGAGAAATTCTCACCCAATGACCATGCTTGAATGGTGCATTCAAGCGAATCTCAGTTCCTCTCACTTTTGGTAAGTCAGTAGTTCATGTATGGTTTACTGACCACCCTTCGACCTGGTTGTAAATGGGTAGTAGGACTTTCCGGGGGTCAAGAAACGGTCTAGAAGGTAGCAATCTCATCCCTTAAGATTTGCTGAGAAACGGAAGGCTCCATCCTTTTACCACAATTCCTGGGTAGAATATCTTTTGAGTAAACTTATGATTAATTCTGATTGTATTATTGCAAGCTTATAGCGCTAGCTTTGTAAATATTTATGTATTTTTTAGCGTAATTTTTTACTTTGCTCTTGTATCGGTTTAATGTGAGCTTTCCATAAAATGTAATAGCTTCTTCTAACTTTAGTTTATTTTTATCTTTCTGAAAGATAGCTATAAGTATGGTCATCAATACACTGTAGTTTACCTCCATAATGAAACTCCGCTTTCCCCATTGCAAATCGACACACACACACACACACACACACACACACACACACACACACACACACACACATATATATATATATATATATATATATATATATATATATATATATATATATATATATATATATATATATATACATATATATATATATATATATATATATATATATATATATATATATATATATATATATACACATATACTGCAAGTATACTTACACATTTAATTTCTGTAGTCTAATTCATTATTTAAGCTCATTTAAAGATGATATACGATTAATTTGGTATGGTTCTTTAACAGGGTTTCATTAAGGAATAATCTATACCCTGATTAAAGTAGGCCACTGCTAATTGGATACGAGATATGGTCTACAGATCAGAGTTCAAAGGGATAAAAATAATATTTTTAAACTGAGAGTGAATGAAAGACTAAGACTAGTTGATGATGAAGGAACAGGCAATATAACGTAAGAATAAAAGGCAACAGTGACATTAGCATAAAAGGCAAATGAATGAATAGAGAAAGTGGTACAAAGACTTCCTTGTTTCATTCAGGAGCTGGGTGACGAAATTATTAATGGCTACACCCGCGGCTGACGTAGTCACCGTAATTATATCCATGTTCCTATCATCCAGTTATCTATGATTTGCTCATTCTGTAGTTCTGTTTTTTTTCGATTTGGTGTCAATGTCCCTTTGAGACTACATACACCGTTGCGTGATAGCTGGCTCTCTCAATCAACAGCACTTGATAGTAACATGTGTCAGTGAATCACGTTTCGAACTTTTACTCTTTTTGATATCTTTCTGAAGCTATGTTTGCGCGCATGCGTGGTTTAGTATGGTGACGTTGATACAAGTAAAAGTGAAGTTTTACTCTCTCTCTCTCTCTCTCTCTCTCTCTCTCTCTCTCTCTCTCTCTCTCTCTCTCAGTGATTTAGCACACACCTGTCTTGTTCGTCATGTGATCACACAAATGTACCACAGATGCAAGACACTTTCTTTTTTTCTCTTTTGGAATCACACCTGTGTTTGACTCTCATTACCG
>NC_089767.1:23709508-23717008 GCF_040412425.1 Macrobrachium rosenbergii | reverse complement strand
TTTTTTACTGTTATAGCTCTGCCATTATTCATTCTATCGTGCCTAGGTTTCCACAATGAGGAAGAAAATAAACAAGTAAAAATGCACCGAAGTTTTGTTGGGTTCAATCGAGTTTTCTGTATGAGCCCCGGCCCAGGAAGCTTTCAGCCACGGCCCAGTGGCTGCCAGAGGCACGATTATGGCTAACTTTTACCTTAAATAAAATAAAAACTGCTAAAGTTAGAGGGCTGCAATTTGGTATGTTTAATGGTTGGAGGGTGGATGGTCAATATACTAATTTGCAGCCGTCTAGCCTCAGTAGTTTTCAAGATCTGAGGGTGGACAGAAAATGCGGGTGGACAGACAAAGCCGGCACAATAGTTTTCTTTTACAGAAAACCAAAACTAAAAACTTTAAAACCACATTCATTTTTCTCACTTGCAAGATCCAACACATTCTGTGACGTCATAGGCGTCTCCACCTTGAAAGTGCGGATGGACAGACAAAGCCGGCACAATAGTTTTCTTTTACAGAAAACCAAAACTAAAAACTTAACAGCCACATTCATTTTTTTCCACTTCCGAGATCCAACACATTATGTGACGTCATAGGCGTCTCCACCTTGAATTTAACACCTTTTTCCTCGTATCCCATAAAGCGTCCCCCCGTGCTTTTATCATCCCCTCTATAAAGGTGGTAGGATGCCGTAAAGCCATAGGAACACGACACGCCCTCGAGAGATCTACTTTCACATCAAATCACCCATTTTGTGAAACCTCCTGGCTAGCGTTTAGATTATTCGCGGGAAAACACGTCCTCATAAAAAGAACTCATAAAAGGCGATGTGTTTATTATAATGCGCAATCAGTGTTCTTTAATACTTTTACCCACAGCTCCGAGTTACAGGTTTCAGAGTAAAAACCTTCAATTTTAAGTTCAGATTTTAATGGTAAATTTTAATTTCAGATTTTAATCGTAAATTTTAATTTTAGATTTTATTGGTAAATTTTAATTTCAGATTTTAATCGTAAGTTTTAATTTCAGGTTTTAATCGTAGATTTTAATTTCAGATTTAATTCGTAAATTTTAATTTCAGATTTGAATCGTAGATTTTAATTTCAGATTTAAATCGTAGATTTTAATTTCAGGTTTTAATCTTAAATTTTAATTTCAGGTTTCAATTGTAGATTTTATTTTCAGGTTTTAATCGCAAATTTTAATTTCAGGTTTTAATCGTAAATTTTAATTTCTGGTTTTAATCGTAGATTTTAAGTTCGGTTTTAATCGTAAATTTTAATTTCAGGTTTTAATTTCAGGTTTTAATTGTAAATTTTAATTTCAGAGTTTATTCGTAAATTTTATTTTGAGATTTTAATCGTAAATTTTAATTTGAGATTTTAAATGTAAATTTTAATTTGAGATTTTCATCGTGAATTTTAATTGAAGATTTCATTCGTAAATTTAAATTTCAGGTTTTAATCGTAACTTTAAATCCCGATTTTCTGTCGTAATTATTCCCTAAGTAACACGTCCTCCTCTTACCTAATTTTAGCAACGCACCTCCCCCAACCACGCCCGTCCCCGCCCCCGCAGCCATTACACCCTACGTCAAATTCTGCTATTCCTCGTTCAACACCTCTCATACACCCTTTATGTATCGTAGTATCGCAGCTGTATATCCAGGCCCTTTATCTATACAGATATTCATTTATCATTAATTTCGTTCCCTCCATAATAACCTTCTCTGAAATTAGGTTTGCCTTGCATGCCTTAGTCAGTTTTTTAACCATACTATCACCATAATTAGGGAGAAGCTGATTTTAACAAAGTCTTTGTTCAGTGACTTCCATATTTTACTAGTCTCAGTTTCTTCCTTATAATCTCAATCTTCATTTGAACATCATTCTTAGATTGGATGGATTCCGTCAACTCCGGCATCATTCCTTTCAAGTTTTATTTATACGTCATTTAATGCTAACATGATTTTGTGGTCATTATCATAGGCAGGAATGCTTGTGAATGATACGTGCACGCATGAATTAATATGTATGTATGTATGTATGTATGTATATATATATATATATATATATATATATATATATATATATATATATATATATATATATATATATATATATATATATATATATATACAGTGTGCGTGTGTGCATACATATATATATAAATATATATATATATATATATATATATATATATATATATATATATATATATATATATATATATATATATATATATATATATACTGTATATAGCATAAACACTTGATGAGTGAGCACAAATAAACAAATACTTAAAATATAAATCAGGAGTCTCTAGATTATTTATGAAGGCAGCCGAATGACTGGTATCTTTCAAGCAGCCAAGTACGAACAGAGGAGGATCAGACAGCTCGCCCTGGGGCAGAACCCGACGATTGTGTTCTTAGGAGAGTTTTACAGGTTTCGTGGCTGACCTCCACGCCCTGGCCTGTCCCGAAACGTAACACCGTCTGGGCGCCTTTTAACAACCAAGTGTTTCTGAAACGCCTTGTGTCTCCACAAGTGGAGCGTTGAAACAGGGCCAGCGAATGAATCCCACCGCTTGCCATCATGGCGTTATAAAATGACGGCATTCGCACTCGCTTCAAGTGCCTCGACGAAGATTTCGGGAATAGGGAAGGGAAGGGAAGGGAGGGGGATAGGAGGGCGGAGGGGTGAGGAGGGCGTAGGGTGAAGGCCCCGGGTCCCTCAGGACCTCCGTGTGACGTGTGAGTGACACGGGGTTGTGACAAAGAGCGCCAGTGTCCCGAATGACTTTTCACAACACGGCGTTCTTTCATCTTCAAAGGTGTGGATGGGGGAATGCTCTTCTGCTTATCGCTAGTGGTGTCTCGCAGACACCTTTATGAATGAAGAGACTTAAGAAGGAATTAAGGAGTAGGGGAGATAATGCGATAAAAGGAATAAGTGGTCTGTTTGTAGATGAGGAGGGAAAATTAAGGGAAGAGACGAGGAACAAGAAATCATAATGATTTCTACAAAAAGAGATGAACAAAGACGGAGAAAATGAATATTATAACTTCAAAAAAACGAGAAAAATTATGACTATCCAACCCAGTACTGTGCAAAAACAAATTAATAATCAGAAGGCGGAAATATATGACTCGAAAACCGACACAAACTTTTAGCAAACAGGAAGGAATAAAATGAATTTCACGGAAGCACCGCCGAAGGAGGAGGGTTGAAATTCTCTGACTTTCTTTGATAAAGGCCGGTGCTTTTGAACAAGTGAATATGTCACGCCTGTAGTCGCAGTAAAAGGTGTCATCAAGACAATTATGTTGTTATGGTGAAGCGATTTCATGCCATGCTTGAAGATTTGCGACGAGAAGGAGAGAAGGAAAGGAAGTTTTTAATTTTATTTTTTTATTTTCTTTATTGTATTTTATTTTTTTATTTTCTGTTTTTTTAGAGGGAGAGAGAGGTTTTTAATTTTCTTTTTCTATTTTCTTATTTTATTTTGTTTTATTTTTTATTTTATTTTCTTTTTTTAAATTTTTAACTTTTTAAAATTTTATTTTCTTTTTTTTTGATTTTTTACTTTTTGATATCTCTTTTTTATTTTTTTTATCTTACTTTTTTGCCTGGGGTGCGTTGCAAACCTGCATATGCGAATGAGCTGAGCATACCCCTACTCATTCTCACAATTGTCTAGTCACTATAAATCACTATGGTTAAATTATTCGCCGTCTCCTACCCCTTGACACACGTGTGTATTTCAGTATACGACTTCCGCGTTCGAGCAAAGGTTTTCGTAAGTCTCGGTACCTTATTTTTCTTGTTACTCGTGTGATGTACAATGGAAGAGACTGACGTGCATTTACTCCCAGCCAGACCATTTGTTTACGGAGCAAGCTGTCTTAAATCTTAGTTTACATAAGAATAATGACTTGCATATCACAGCCGGACGGGTGAGTGATGTATAACAGAAATGGGATGCGTTTGTCTGACTGGCCGCAAGCATTTTCACGAGTGAATGATTGATAAGCTTATGCGCGTGTCTGTGTGGGAAAGGAAAATGTTTTAAGGGGCTTAAGGTGGATATTAATTAACGTTGCTTGAAATTTAACATTCAGTCACAAATACCATACAACTAAATTTTCGAAAGAACCAGATATTAACATTAACGGCTTCCTAATAATAATAATAATAATAATAATAATAATAATAATAATAATAATAATAATAATAATAATGAGTGATACTTTCTTCCTGATTTTGTCAATCAAGTCACGTCTGGTCTATTGGCACGTGTCACCCTATCTGTTCTGATACCATAGTCCCAGAGGATCTTTGCCTGATCGTTTTCTATCACTCCCTCAGGTTGATGTTCGCACCATTACTATTATTATTATTATTATTATTATTATTATTATTATTATTATTATTATTATTATTATTGACTTTGTTTTACTCTTTTCTGTTCATACTCTTTTCGAACAAACCATAAAAAACCGAGGCCTACCCATTAAGCTTCCACAAAATTTGATGGTTTATATGCAATTAAAATGAAAATACTGAGAAAAATCTCAAAAATAAATAATAAAAAGTTAGGGAGTAACTAAAAAGCAATCAGATGAACGCAAAAATGTACTTGAATCAACTGAGCGAGGAATAAGTTCAATAAATAACTCTTACGACCTGCAGTCAGTTAATAATAGCGGTTGGTAGAATCTCAGGTTCAGAACCCACCACTGGCTGCAATGATATCGACTGTGGACATTTAGCGTCAGCTAAAAGCAAACAAACGAAACGAAAGCTATTGATGATTTGAAGCTGTTTAATAGCTTCCTTTCAACTTACTATTATCAAAATCCTTAGGTAAATATTTTGAATCTTCAATGAAATAGAAAAAGAGAGAGACCTCTGTCACTAATAAATGAGAACTAATAAAAAAGGAAAGGTTATCTTGAGACAAAAAAAAAATCGAAAATATTAGGTTAAGCTGAACTTCCCCGTGAATCTATTCCTTAAACTTCCACAGAAGGAAAACCTCCGAAGTTTCCTCAGATTTTCACGTGATGAAGTTTGGCGGAGATTTTTATTCACCTTCTGAAAGAGTAATAAAATCCCCTTCCCGGAAGTTTTCTCTTCCCCTGTTCTTTGCTTTATGCTTCAAAGGCCTGTCTGCCTGTTTTCGTCCAACGGCCTTAATTGAATTTACTTTTATTTGTATCTCGTCTTGCTTCATTCATTATTCTACCATTGCCTTTGGAGGAATATATATGTGTTGATTACACAGCAAACATGCATGTACACACACACACACACACACACACATATATATATATATATATATATATATATATATATATATATATATATATATATATATATATATATATTTATATGTACATGTATATATATATATGTGTGTGTGTGTGTTTCAGCCTGATGATGAGGTTTGGCCTCGAAACGTTGTCAAATAAATGATGAAATGCTGCAAGACGTCTCCTTCTGGTGTCCTTTGCCGTATATATTTATATTTATATATATATATATATATATATATATATATATATATATATATATATATATATATATATATATATATATATATATATATATATATATATATATATATATATATATGAAAAGACATGAATCATTGTTACTCTGACATTTTATTTTATTAGAATATGAAGAACTGAATCAAAAAAGGAAAGTCGACAGCGAATATAAAAAAACTGTTATAAACACACTCCATAATTAAAACTACCGTGGTGGATATTGATAAGGAAAAGAAGTCTGGCTGTTACTCAACTGCAGAGTTGTTTGTAATTACAATTGATATAATAATTGTAAGAATAATAAACAGATGAACCAAATGACTGATAAGACGAGAAGACAGAATTATCTTTCAGAAATTTATGGAGTCGACCAAAGTCAAGGAAACAAAAGATTTGAAGTGAAGCAGGATGTGACTGTCCAATAAAGTTGTCGTCATCTAATAAACCCATCATGAGGATTGACCCGGAAGGGAAAACAAAAGACGAACGAAATGCGTCACCGGCGACATGTCGGAAATGCTAGGGTAAGGGAAGACATAATAAAACATATTTCAAAATCCAGGGACCTGGAGGAGTTAGTTATTTAAAAGTTAAAATGAAAGTCTCAAAATATTTATAAAAGCATATCTCAAAATAGAGAGACCTTTATATTGTAGTTACTTACGAATTAATGAATGATAGTTTCAAAAGCTTTGTAAAAGCAATCATGAGACAGCGATAAGTTAGTTATTTAAAAATTGATGAATGAAGGTCTCAGAAGCTTTGTAAAAGCATATCTCAATATCAAGAGACCAGGATAAGTTAGTTATTTGATTATTAATGACTAAAAGTCTCAGAAGATTTGTAAAAGCATATCTCAATATCGAGAGACCTGGATAAGTTAGTTATTTGATAATTAATGACTGAAAGTCTCAGAAGCTTTGTAAAAGCATATCTCAGTATCGAGAGACCTGGATAAGTTGGTTATTTGATAATTAATGACTGAAAGTCTCAGAAGCTTTGTAAAAGCATATCTCAATATCAAGAGACCAGGATAAGTTAGTTATTTGATAATTAATGACTAAAAGTCTCAGAAGATTTGTAAAAGCATATCTCAATATCAATTGACCTGGATAAGTTGGTTATTTGATAATAAATGACTGAAAGTCTCAGAAGATTTGTAAAAGCATATCTCAATATCAAGAGACCTGGATAAGTTAATTATTTTAAAATTAATTAATGAAGGTCTCATAGACTTAGTAAAAGCACACCTCAAAACAAAAATAACCTAAATAAGTTTTTTTTTTTTATTCAAAAGTTAATGAAAGGTTCAACGGCATATTTTAAGCACACCTCAGAACTAAAATAACCTAAATAAGTTTTTTATTCAAAAGTTAATGAAAGGTTCAACGGCATATTTTAAAATCAAGAGAGCTGGGAAAGTTAATTATTTGAAAATTAATGAATGAGGTTCACAAAAGCTTTTTAAAAGCACATCCCAAAACCAAGAAACCTGGATAATTTAACTCTTTAAAAGTTAATAAATGAAGGTCTCAAAAACTTTGTAAAAGCATATCTCAAAATAATGAGACCTGGATACGTTGGTTATTTAAAAAATTGATTAAAGAAGCTCACAAAAGCTCTGTGAAAGCACATCTCATATCAAGGGACCTGGATAAGTTGGTTATTGAATGAATGAAGGCAAAAGAACGTCTCTAAGTCAAAAGACCTGGATTATTTAGTTATTGAAAAATGAATGAAAATCTCAACAGCTTTGCAGAACCCGAATAATGAAATACGTGGAAATCCTCAGCAAAGTCATGTATCTGAAGGTGAGGGTCCCGTGTAAGAATAGCTTTCATTATTGTTTCTTTTATTCTAAGGTCAATGGGGCTGCCATTCTAATGGACCCCATTCATCCAGACACGCACGAAAGACGAGAAAGAAATAGAAAGGAAAAGAAAGTAAGC